>NC_091147.1:12008501-12084307 GCF_041381155.1 Argopecten irradians | reverse complement strand
AAGGTCTTTTTGCAGAATAACCACTCGTGTCATGCTTTGCTGTCTTGTAATTCTCCTGTGTATACTTACATATTTCTTTTATCCTGTGTTCTGTATTATTCTGTATTATGCAGCTTGTGCACACACTATATGTATCTGCAAAAGCTTTGTCATGTTTACGCTTTTTCGTTTATCTATCACCAGTCTATGTTTATGACACTTTGTCTTTTTATGATATGGTCTTAATATAGCTTTTTACGATCTCAAATGAAAATGCTTCCTTTTAACTCACACTATATTAGTGTATAATCTGTCAATTTTTTACCTTTTGCTATATATATTAGCATATATGTACATTACACTTATCTGATAGTGTTTTAATCCCTACCTTTAGTAACACAGTGTTTGTACAAATTCGAGTGTTCATGTTTAACTCGTCTTTTTTTTACCCTTTAATTTCAGTGATATATATACAAACCTATTCTTTTGATTTTCCACATTTTAATATAATCTTTGTGTTGTTAACAAAGCATACATACTTTTGTTTGTCTCGATAATAGCTCACAAGAGCTAATGTTGTTTGTAAGAAATATGCGACTTTTAATAAAATGTATTGTATTGTATTGTATTGTGTTGTATTGTAGAAGAAATGAGATATATTTTTAATTCCCCCAAAACCGATTTTACCAGCTCCGTCCTTATCTATAACTACAATGTATCTGCCAAATTTCATTGCTGTTAATGATATATAACTTGAGATATCTTGTTCACAAGGAGTCATGCTATAGGCTACGATGGAGCTACATTGTGCTAAAAACTAATATAACTTATTGAATTATTGCAGAAATGACGAACGGTAATGAGAAGCATGGTAAAATCCATCAAATGTACTTGTTTATGAAAATAAAAACAATAAAGCTTCAGCAATACAATATGATAATATAAACAAATTTCTATGAAATACATAAAAGATATGATATTATAAAACATACTGAATGTAAGCTGGGGTTTTCTCGACTTTCATTACCCGGCGTTATACTAAATATATTTTGCATTGTATCTTGCTTACATGAGTTATAGCATTTGGAATTTATGTAATCTAATTGACCAAGCAGCTCGCAGTGTGTACAATTGCATACATATTTCAGGATTTTTTCAAATCATATTAATCAAAACAATAAATCCGTTGTTATATTTTACAGATTAGCTGGTATTGACATGATGCACTAAACTACAAAAAGTACTAAACACATGTCTACGGAAAACGACATTTAAGCGCTAAAACGATATCACAGAAAAATATCAACTTAGTCTAATTTTCATACTTAATCGAATATTCCGTTGGCCTTACTTGATAAACTCCCCAAAAGTTCGCCGCTGTGAATCTATATACAGACGATAAGTTCCTGATTTCAGGGAAGAGTATATCCCCTTGTCGTAGTTCAAAGTTTCCAGATAAATCCAAAGTCTTAAAATAATTCAATTTTTGTATCTGTCTCTCAGTATCCGACAGCAATATCTTTTGATCATTTTGCACGTTTTTCGGTATATAAAATGTTCGTCCTTGGGAAACATAGACTCATTGTTTGTATGGACGAAAGTTACTATACTATACACATTGTACACTCCATCCTGCTGGATCTCAACGCCGCCATTCTCCAGAATCCTCACCTCGTTCTTATCATGTAACTGGAGCTGAAATTGGCTTGTAAAGGAGCTTGGATCTGTAAAGAGACATCCCAATGATATCAAAAGTGTGACAAAATATTTATATTTCATACTTAAAATTGTTTAAACATTAACTATATGTAAATCAAATACTGCATTATGCTGACTGTGTAGAAACGAAAGTGATATATAGTTGTGATGTTTTCCAGTATTACCGTCCATTTATAGTTAGTCATTTACACCGCAACTTAGATTACAATTTTAATATTATCACATTTATTTCATATCTCATATATTTTGCACTCCTGACACAATAAATAGATTAGAACAAAAACTGTATGGAAACTTTTTTCTAAAGATGCTACACAGCCGACAAATTGTAATTCGTATTTATAGAAAATTAGAAATTAATTCATCATTAAATCCTGAAAACTACGATGTGTCCTTATATGGAATGAGGTACTGATTGCACAGACAACAATAGCAATATGAATTATCATATATGTAGTTTTTGTGTTATAAGACATATACATAATATACACAAAAACATCAATTATTGTCCAAATGACATTATGGCGAATGACAGGTTCCAATTCCTCTGTCGGCGGAAGAAAATCTTTAATGAAACCATTATGATTCTCATTTCTACATATGTATATAGACTCGTGAAGTATAGTAGTACACGACTAATTTTGCAAAGTGGTCTAGAAGTCTGTAACAGAGACATGCTGATGTACCCACCTGTCAGGCCTTTGTAGTGTATGAATCTGTGTTGATGGTCGTGTAGACGCTGTCCACGACTGATGTTGAGATTTAGGTGTGGGGACCCGTAGATTTATTGGCTATCACCAACTGTCAATAATATCAAAATACATTTCAAATATTGTCTGGTACCGATAGACATTTCAAAGTATAGTATCATATTTGATATTTAATAATTCTCATGTTAATACATAATGTACTGTAATATCGTCTTATGTCTGATTTGGTTTGAGTAATAAATAAGGCATTTATCTAGTACAAATGACAGTTCTAATGTTCTTTATATGACACACAAACGGTGCATTATTCAATAACTGAATATCTATATGCAATGCATTTTCATTTATACTGTTTAGTTTTCGTTTATATCCAGTAAACCTAAATTTTAATTGTGTATGATGTGTATTTATATTCAATTTTATAGAATCTGTATCCAATAATGCCCATTTAAATTCTCAAACAATAATATTTATTCAATAGTTTGTATTTATATTAAGATTTTCATTTGTTTTCTATATGTTACATTTATATTTTAAAATATTCGTTTCGATTGCAAAAATAATTTGTTCTCCATTTTGAATTCATTGTTGTTCAGTAATACTTCACATTCACATGACAATATTCATATAATCATGATTCGGTGTTATAGATATCTCCAGTAATTCAAGTTACACAATATGGATGTGAAGTAAAATAGGATAAAAAGCAAATCGAGGCTATAAAAAACAATTTTTTTTTTCAGAATATAAATGTGACACAATGAACATTAATAACAAATGTATTATTAATGTCGATACAAATTATTAACCGCAAATGATTTTTAAATACTACTGCAAAATATTGAATACAAATTTTGAAATGTGAAAGATTTTAGAATCATTTAATGTATATGGAATTTATACGATATAAATAAAGAACACGTATGAGATGCCATATCCTAATTATACTTATTAATATCTTTACAAATAATAATAATTTATATGTGTTTCTTTTTTTCTTTAGTGCTAAATTTCACCAATTAACTATTTTCTACATACAAACTGTGTATTCTGTTGATAAGCATTGAATTATACACAGAATGCAACAGAATATAACGCAATACTTACCAAGTCTTATCAGATGAGGAAGTTTATGGTCCAAAACACTGCAGTAATATCGCGACTTGTCTGCATCCACGAGACCACCATTGTCTTTATAAAAAATTGGTATCCATATAGCCCTGTCTGATTTCGAACACGACTCGGTGTCACTGTTCGTTACCGTACGTTTCGCTAAAAGTGTATTGATAAGAAAACATATTTCAAAAAATCAATGTCAACACCAGTATTAAACATCCAATTTTATATCGAGTTTGGCATTTATAACGACGAGGAACTGAACCATCCGGTGACAGTTCAACCGAAACTCTCTTCGGATTGTTCATCAGGTTTCGCATCGTAGAAAATACAACGATCCATACTCATCATATACGCGTACAACTCGTGAGCGTACAGATTTAATGAACTCTACGCTGGTATAACGCTTGGTAACATGCGTAATGTAATCTATGAACACAAGTCTCATTCAATGTAATGTGAAGGTCGTTTAGCTGGAATACCGGGTGTCATAGTTTAGTTTAAATGGAAATCTCCACAACGACACTGAGCGGAAAATACCGAGAAGTCTAAAAATAGTACGGACCTAGCTAAGATTACAACATTGCTACCTTGCACTAAATATAGCATGTTTGGTTTACGTCTGTCTGGCATAGTGCCCGTTTCCTCACCTGACCTGCACGCTAAACGTTTTCTTGTGTATAACGATTTTGATATTGTATACACATGTAGTTATTTACTGTCATAAGGAGAATGTTTGTCACCTTTCAACAATAGAAGTCTCTACAAATTATCTTACTTGTCATTCTGAGCGATATTTATCCCCACTCCCAGAACAAAAACCCAAAAAACTGTACAGTTGTTAGCAGGTTTGTATATTACGCTTAAATTAAGGGCTTCTTTATGAAATAAACATTGAATTAATGTATACATTGTATATATGTAGCCTTGTAAAATACTAAACATATATAACTGAGACTATTTACTCTATAATACATACTCTGAAATACAAGACTAAACACATTATTTTAACTGTCCAAATTAAACTGAAATTCATATCATTAAATTAATATTTTAATTATCATTGATATTCTCTTTTATCTTAATATCAAACAAAACGAATGATTGATATAGCATCTGCATAAATTAACTTACCTAATGTATTCAGTTTTGTAATCCATATTCAGGGCGAAGTATATAGTACAATCCCAGTTATATCTTACATCACTGTACATAATTGATCACTGTAACCAATGGTGCAGGATATATATATCGGAGGATAGCGGGAGTGGCCAGTCATGTGTCGTGTGTGGCGTGATACCTGGATGATCATCGTGTCAAATGCGAATCGACAAAAATGTCTTGAACTAGAAATTAATAACCGATATCAATTCGAAAATCTACATTTGACTATTTGGTTAAATTTACTGTCCATAATGTTTCTCGACGATTCTTGTATTTTTTTCTGACAACATATCCAAATATATAAAAAATAAGTGTTGGCTGATTTGAAAATATTTTCTTAAACAATAGAATCGCATGTCGTTTACTTATTCAAATAAATATGTGGCATTATCTGTGTTTACATTGTGTGATAACTTGTGTTTTATTGACTAACTTAAGGGTTATCAACACGGTTCGTGATTCATATCGTTATCGTTACAATGCACTTGTGTTTATGTTGTCGTTTCAGTCATTGTTTTCGTGTTATGTCAATATCATCTCTGGTTTATATTTGAATAAATATATATCATTAATATAAAATGAAAAGTACTGTACAGAATACAGACGGAATTGTGGTCGATTAGGTAGTATTTTGACTCTTACGAAAACAATGTAGGATTTTTTTTATTTAGCAGGATTGTACCGCTGTTGCTATTGAAAAAACATAATAGAACCTTTCCCTGCCTAGTGGGTGTGACAACAAAATCACAACCCGAGGGGTAATCCATGAACGTCCAACCCGACGCTTGCCGTGGGTTGGACATTCAGGATTTTCTCCGAAGGTTGTTACTTTGTTGTCACACCCTAATACATGTAGATAGGGAATGATTCTTTCTCTCCCACATACAAAAGAAAAAGAAGAGATAATAGCCTAAACCAATATTTTCACCACGACATGAACATTGTTTCATTGTCTGCACATCAATATCAATGACGTCATCGACAGTGCACGCCACGGTCACACCGCATGAAGTCATGACGTCACGTAATTGTCTTCAGGTTCAAAAGGTTAGCGCACGCAATCTGTTATACCTTAGGGGTTGACAGAGAAATCTCCCATGGCTATAAACGGTGACAAATCAGTGAATGGTTGGAGAAAATTCTGTCTTTTATCGTGTTAGACAAAAGACAGCTCACACGCGCTAGACAATGTCGTGACGTCATGAATAAATGTAGCGACAACTTTTGGCAACGTCATTAATGTTTACGCATTGAGACATTACTGTGATGACAGTGTTAAAAATTAACTGAATATTCGCACTTTTTCGTTAAATATGAGAGAGGAGGAATCACACAGGGCTCCGCCAGGCTGACCGGAATATCCCAAGGTACATGTCTCGTTTTGACCAGTCAAAATATTTCGCTCGGCTTGAGATATACAGAGTGGAGTGGAAGATTGGAGTGACAATCCACATATGAGTTGAATTATCCATCCTTGACAGAACCTTACCTGATTATAGTTCCCATATACAGACGGCGTCACTGACACTGTCCTGCGCAGGTGAACTATCTTACATGTAACCCCAATATTGCTTTTAGCAGCCATGGTATAACCTTGTGCAGTTTGAGTGAAATAAAGTGAAAATCGTTATCATTGATGCAAAGATCATAACTCAAGTTTATTTCTATCACTCTAATATATATATATATCCAGTGTGTTATCTAATTAAGTGTTTATCAAACACATAGTTATTGGATGTCTTTTTGATTTGTTGTAAAATGTTTATTATGTTTATGACATAAACTTATGTATAGATAGGTAACTATTGCTGACGTACGAGGAACACATCTCTGATGTGCTATATTGCCTTTTCTACCAGAATACGCCCTTTTATTCCAATTTCCAATGCAAAACAGACATTGCACTTGAATATCATATTATATCGGTGTTGCGAATGGCCGCGATTTTAAACTTTGACGTGAGCTACTTTTTTTTCTTGTCTGATAACAAATTCTAAATGTCCTTACTGCGCGATCGCTGCACTCTTGTAATTATATTGTAATTAGATTGTAATTATATTGTTATTCTATTAATAACTGTATTGTATCTGTGTTTGTGATGGTGTTTGAATGTTTGAATACTTCACGCTTTCCCACTCGTAGGATAATATACCGACTCGAAAAGTGCCATGATTTACGCATAGCAGTTGTCTACAGCACACGACGAAATAGTGACATGAACCTTCATTATTGATATACATTTACCTAGGGAATCGTGCATTTGTTTAATTTTGTAATAATACGCGATATGTTCTGGTGTTCTAATTGATCTCTATCTCTATCAATACATTTATTTTGTTTCGGAAACATATTGGGCGTTTAATAAATTGTAAGCTTGTCTTGGTTAAATCCACTCACACCAGTACCGTAAACTGCATACTACAGAGTGTAAGATTATTTTGATCACATGACTTTTGTAGAAATACATGTATTTGTGACACTTTTAATTTCCCCTCTATATACACATGTATATAGCTGAAAGCAGAAATCCTGCTCATATGTGACGCTTCTGTCTACTGAGACAATCATGTGACGTCATATATAGACTATGACGTCAAAATTACCTGTGACGTCATAATAGTGTTATTACACATGCGTCTTACGATATTTATGACATGGCTGGACGGGTCAGTTATGTGATAATAAAATAATCGATATATATAGCTTATATGTCTAGGTGTTACCAGTGTATGGTGTTGAACAGGGTGTCCCATAAATTATGTTACACTTTCAAAGTTCAATATTTTCTTTAAAACAACACGTAAGGAAACAGGATTTCATCTCCATAAAGCCTGCAATCACACATTTCGTAATTTGATTAACAAACAGCTTAACAAACAAATCTAGTTAAATTTAGCAACAACTTTCACAAAAGAAACATATTTAAAAAATGCGGTTAAACAACGTTACGCTTGATATTTGAGCAACCTTTGAACAGTAGCATTGAAGATTTGTTCTTATTTTTCATGCCAAACTAATGCATTGGGCAATATTTCCTGGTGTTGGTGATTACTTTCTGTACTTCTGGTAATACTCACCCAAAAAAGATTTGATTTGTTGAGAACTGGGACATATGTGTAAAAACCACAGTTTAAATATAAAATTGTTTATAGTGCCATTATAATGTCATCTTTACGTGCCAATATCTTAAAAGTGATGACGTCACTTTGACGTCAATTGGTTTCCAAAAGAATCAAATTATTATTTCATATTATGCATACAATAAAACGTTTAACTGCATTTTTCATATACCAAAATATCTTTTCTTGTTGCTCATGTATGTCAAAAATTATAATATTTTGAAAGTGTAACCTGTGGGACACACTGTATGTTTATGTTAAGATATACCTGTTTGGATAATGACACAATAAAAAGGACAGTAACATTTGTATTATTAATAGTATGTCTTTCAATAGTGTCTCCGAAATATTAGATTATATAACATTGATGTAACATCAATATCTGTTGATGAATCTAAATGTTCCTGTTATCACACACATAATTATACATTTATATACACAAATATTTTCTCTTTAAGTAAATAATACAAGTCGCATTTCACAACCTTCAGATTTTATTGCAGCTATTATTTATAACATATATTACAATTTGAACATTCCGAAATAATTTGAGTATATTGGTCCGTGATTATACTCATTCATGTCAGCCTCAGCTGATATCCTCAGATGCGTCTCAACTTTGTCCTCGACATTGAGATAGTTTGTAAGACACAGGAAACTGGTAAACGAGTCAGATATGCCATGCGTGTTTCCATGGAAACGCCTTAGTGCCAGTTTGGATATATCGTCATTAAGCAGTTCACTATTAGATTTGACTATACTATGAACGCCCATTGGCAAACGTCTCGTTGATTTACTAAATCTCAACGTTATAAAAAGAATAAATAAAATACACTCCCTTTCCCATATGGTTGTCCACTTTGATTTTTGTTTTGCCTGGGAGCAGTGTTATATTCCTGATGAAGGCAGTGCCATAAGGATCGCTTGGATTCCACGATATTGAACCATCTGTAAGGCATCAATAATAATGGGATAATAAAGAATAAAGGAAAACATCGATAAAAAATCCTTTAGGTCTTGCACCTAGTCCCAACAATATATAACTGGTATGTCAAAGTTTGTCTGTGATAATCATACAATGAGAAAAAAAAGAAAACAATGGGTTCTAAAAAAATGAAGAAGATAATATTTCATTGTAAGTGTGTTTGTTGATACTGTTTTCCTTGTAAATTTTGTTGCATCACATATGACAACAGCTTCATAAGAATAGTTCATGTTAAAAAAAGCAAACCAACTCAATATTTTTGTTTACGTTCTATGAACTTAACAGTTTTAGTTTAAATTTTGATTTCAAACGTTTGTTTGTGAATTGTTTAATATGCCGGTTGGCATCTACCTAGAAAACATTAAAATTGACATCTCCGAAATTGTACACACGTCGTAGCCCAGTTAGTTCACTACGTCATTGTGTGTCAGTATCTTGTAGGTAAACATCACAGCTAGTTATATATATATATGTGCCACACTATATCCATATACTATATAGTCGAGTCTGTCTTATGTAACTTCCAAGGGACCGTTACAAAAAATTCATATAAGACAGGGAGTCACTTAAGACAGTTCAAATTCATCTTTAACTGTCTTTAAAATTATTCTTCATTATTAAGATATCATAGACAATTAACCTGATTTAAAAAAAAAACAAAAAACATAATGATATTTTTTTTGATAAAAACAACAACTGAAAAATGACTTTTTTGATAAAAAATCATTTAGTCCTAAATTACAAGCAGATGCACATATATTCTTGGTTTTAAAACTTTGTGCAAGAAAAAAATTATATCTGGAGGGGGTGTAATTTTGGGGTAAAATTATCAACCAATTTTGAGATAATTGTAGATAATGTATATAAGCTATTGACCATTGGCACTTCATACATTTTTGTACCTACTATTTTGAATGGTAGATTGAATATTAAGTTCATATGACAATACAATTCATACCATTTGTTTGCGTAGATGTATAGGATAGATACATCACGCAATCCAATACTTACTATGTAGTCAGTATATTAAACTATACTAATGAGAAATCATATTCTTACAATACGTTCTTTAGTATCCATATCTGGGAAATACTTTATAAATATCAATATAGATGACAATATAATAATAACTATCTATCAACAACTACTGACGTATAAATTTGTGTTGTATTCCGTCAAAATGATTCTTATGAATATGTTCCACAACTGTGGAAACGTTGTTTCTTCTAACTTTAAACCCCGAACTTTAACCCTCCGGAAAGTGTAACGTCATTCCGGTACCTTTATCGGAACGACGTCACACTTACGATACCATAACCACCGCATTGCGCTAACGTATTTTCCGTTGATAATGGCGAAGGTAAGTATTCTGAAAAAAAAATATTCCTATGTCTGGTTTAGTTATTTGAACCACTGGATTTTAAAAACAGGATACCTGGAACTGTTTATTGAGGTAATTATCTGTTTCCACTCGTATTCAGGTTTTTTTTAGTGAAGGAAACCTTTCTTGCTCAACAAAGTAGCGTCTCATTTCAAGCGAAACCAAGTAAATATAGTTTTGTTTGGAATTCAATCTATAAACAAGCGTTTGAATGATTTACATAATAAATGGATAGTATTTTACATAACAGGGTTTATTTCAGAGCTGCACACGGTAAGCCGTTGTATTATAAGAGATACTAACCATATATATCAATGTATTAATATATTAAATATGTAAATAAATACACGGATAAACTTACTTATTAGATTGATAGAGTTACTGTATAAATGAGCTGAGAAATCTCGGTTCCTCCACCACTGCATCATCGGACTCTTCTCTGTATAAAAAAAACAACGACTAGTTTAACCCTGTATGGAAATAGTTTGATAAATAAAAAGAAACTACTTTAAACTGTAGTTTCCCCCTCTGTTTAAAGTATATATGCACATAAATTCAAAAGGAAAGACAACAAAATTAATTTGCTTCAAGGAAGATTTAAACTGAATGAAAATATATTGTTTATTTAATGGCTATACATACTGTCAAGGGTCATTGTTTCTTGTGTTTGTGTTATTGTGTATAAGAAAGTGTTTTTACACGTTGTAATTACATTTTTTGTCTGATCTTTTTGTCGTTTGTGTTGGCTATATAATATGTTTAAACTAAAACATACCTTCATGTGAAGATGAGTTGTTAAATGTTTCATCCAACATCTGTAACAAACAAATAAAAACTGAAATAATTTCACTCACATACGTACGCGTAATAAGGAAAAGTTATAATATTTAGTCAGATATGACACAAAACGTTATTAAAATACCAGGTTTTCCGATATATTGTTGATTTCAAGGGTTTTTGTCATACACGTTTATAGTATTAAATCTCAGATTTTGACTAAATCTAAAAGAACCAAAGCTGAACATTAACCCTTCATACTTGAAATTTTGTATTCTTACATTTATAACAGTAAGTCAGATTGCCCTATTGGTTTGAGTGGCCATTACAGGAGGAGTGTCAATCCCCTAACCCCCTCCCCTCTGCTCCCCTTCCCAATCCCATCTCATCCATAATGTTCTTTGTCAAATTAAGTATATAATATGCAAATATATTGCTCAATGCAATATAATGAAATGATATTTTTCTTATATATTTTTGGCACCAGATGACCTTTATTCTTGTACAGTTCACATTTCACAAAATTAGGTCACTGTGACCTAATTTTTGACACTAAGTTATATTTTTCAATTTATTTCATTTTCAACATATCAATGGATTATAATTCATGAAAAATCATTCAAAATATCATTTGGTTCCAGCAAAACTGGACAGAAAAAATGATCCTCCTATTTAACCCCCAAACTTTCATGGGACTCCGACCTGACCTGAATCATATGTCATATCATAAAATCCTAAGCCCCGGGTATCTGTAAACAAAAACATGCTTATCAGTCATGGTCGCCAGAGTGCCCAAATTGACACTCCTTATTTACATATAAAATATTTTAAGAGAAGAACACCTATTCATGCGTAGAATGCACGGATGTACGTTATAAATATACATATAGTATATGTAAGAATTGCATCACGGTATGATACACCGTGGGAATCTAAAGATAGAATGCCAATGAAAAAAGAACGTTCTCGATTCAATGTATTATGGTTATGTACCCGGGATACGTATGAACTGTTTCTCTAGTTACAAAGCATGCCTATATTTGTGTTACCAACTCACCCTTATAAATGTTTCCTGAATCCCATGGTAGTCATCAACACAACACAGTCTGCTTCCATTTGTGTAAAACAAAGAGTCATATAAAACGTTGTCATTGTCCTGAATAGAATCGCCAAAATACGGACATGGCAGGCAGATCTTGTCGTCTGGTATTTTGTGTCCTGGTTCACTCCTATATGTAAATAACTAGTTTCTGGTGAATCAGAGACAAGGGCAAGTCGTATTGCGTACAAACACAGCAGTGCTAACAGAGATACAACATTCAATCCCATCGATAACTTCAGTGCCCATTTCAGGCGGATATAGCACTTACTCTTGGTCACATCCTCCATCATTGTATATTCCCTATTGTCAAACCTTAGTGTACAATAAAATTAGACGTATTACACATTTCTTACGAATGTCGCAAAGTTATTGTATTGACTAGCATTGACTGGTATTGCCCGGTTCATCACAAACCTAAAAATAGAACACGAGGGAAAACCAGAATTGTTCAATTCGTGGAAGGTATTCCCAGTGACACAAAGGATATCTAGGTCACATACATGTCCTTCGTGGCGTGAATTGTGTAAAATGTACACTTATTCAAAATGGAGTAAAATACACATGAGCAGATATGCAGTAAATCATTATCTTTAATTCATATGTAATTTTTAAATTCTTAAAATACATACACGTACGTACATGCACCTTTTCAGAGTGAAGCGAAATAAATATGATGTTATGAATTACATTATGATTCATATGTTTCTTGTTTTGTTTACTGTTAAAAAATTGATACCCTATTGCAAAAAGAATTTGATTTCAATTAATATCTCAAATTAAATTATTATGATATTACTATAGCATGATTGTTGATCTGAACCTAAACATAAATTACACCGATTTTGAAAGTCATACATGTACTATTCTTTACTTTGTTCAGTACACAGCTTTGGGTCACATTTACAAAATATACAAAATATCACGTCTAATAAATACAATATATATATATTAATATTTCAAGTACAAGTTATGCATATGTGTGAATTAAAATAAATGTTAAATATCTGTGACACACATGCCATATACTAATTACTTTAATTTAAACATGCCAAAGAAATTGTTATGAGGTAAAGTGTCATCGATATGGGTAACTTTTCCTAATCTATCAAAAGAATATGCCTGGACACACAGAGTGTCAGACGCTTTTAAATATACAATGCCGCCGAGGTAAGAAGTCTGCCGTGTGGACATGTGAACATCTCCGAGACTCGCTGACAATAACTTATTCCCTCTATCGTCCAGACAGTTCCCTACCACACTCCCATATTTCATGACGGTGTGTATTATCGTTTGTTTTCTTTTGATTACAGCTTCCTTATAGAAGTCGAATGTGACCAAAGAGTAGACAAAATAGGTGCCGGCTCCCTCGGAGTCAGGGACAGTGAGTTTCCGACTGTCACCAGGAGATAGGGTCAGATTACGTATAAATGATGTCCTGTGTCGCCGTGTAGTCCAGTTCAGTACAGCTGGAAATTATCATAAACAATATGATTAAACAGTAAAAAACACATAGTTTAGGCGTGAAATAATGCTAGCTCCCCGAGCCATACCGTTTTTAATTTTGTCACTTATATACCAATAATTTTGGGTGCGCAAAAGTATTGTTCTATCCTTGTATCTACATTAACGTCTACTGTATGGGGCAGATGACGATTCGATCATTGAAGGAAATTTGTCTTCCGAATTAATTATTATTATCATTTTTGTGAGGAAGGGTTCCTCATTTCCAACATAATTAGTTTCTACTTTCTGAATAAACCTAATGGTAGAAATATCGATTTCAATATTTCAAATTTTCATATTGCCATTCCAATGATAAAACGTACCGAAAAAAATCCATGAAACATATGTGATAAAATGAATGTAATACTCAGGATAAATTTCAGGATACTTTTCGTGTGGGATATGTTTTCGATATACAAAAACGTGGTAAGTGACTAATGATAAATACATACGTATGTGGTTGTTATGGGTGAAACACTCAGCATAAAGATGGGCAGCATAATTGCGTTCGCTCCACCATTTAAGTTTGTAATCTGAAGCTGCTGCGAAAAGAGGGAAACACAATAGGTTGGAACAAATGATAAAACATGTTCTATTGGACTATATACTAGGTAGTTTTCTGAATTTATGTAGTTTCGAAAAACAATTAAAACAGGATTAATATAAACTAATCTATTATTAGTGTTGTAATACAATGCACCGCATCATTTCTTCAATTACTTCTTTGAGATCAAATGTTTGATATGTAGGCTTACACACTGCTAAATCAAATGTCGATTTATGATGGATTAGATGAGAAATTTAGCATCGTACGTTTAGATTTACAGTTATTGAACATTTCTATCTTGATAACATCATACTAATTAATAAGATATAATGCCAAAATCAATATCGAATTCATAAGTTAAGCTTTGTTGTTTTGATACTGTTACTTACTTTCTTCATAGAAACATTGATTGTTTCTCCGAATGGGCAAGTCAACTTCAATAGTAATCAAAAAAGCATAATTTACTTCAATAATCAAAATTATATCATATATAGAATGATAGACTAAAATTGATGCGTATAATAATGCAAATGTAGTCATTAAAACAGGATGTACCGTATAACAAGGAATAATTAAACATATAGATTCACTCGTTTCCACCACGGCGAACCTATTTCGTCGGCTTATATGGTTCTGACCGAAACAACAAAGATTACATATTAAATGGCTGACATTATTGACTTTTATATTTTTGTTTCCATACTACTAAATATGACCTTCTGTTTGATCGACTTTTTTTTCATTCCTGTGTGGAAACAAAAATGGTTCGAATAGTCGACGGTATTGTTACGTCACAATAGAGGTACCGACATTGCCTATTGCTTAAGAAAAAAATACCCCCTTAAGAAATTAATTCATATGTACATGAAACGCATTTTATATATCAAGATGTCTGAAAAAATAATAAAAAAAATCACTAATGTCACCATTTTTTTTTGTGAATTTTTGTGATGTGGATTCACAGTTTGCATTTTAATCAAGAATTGTTGTCACTATTTTTTTTAATTCACAATAGAATTAAAACAGCTAGACATTGTTATATATAATAAGTTATTACATTATTTGATCGGATAAAACACGTTTTAATGCACGATTAATGTTTCAGTGATTTTTTTCCCAAATCAATACGTAACGTTACGCTATATATTGTGACGTCACAATTACGACACGTTTAAGAAACCGTATAGTTTTGTTATTCAGTGTGCTATAATTATGAATGAGATAGTCAGATTTAGTATTGAAACAACAACAATTTAATCATATGCCAATGCAATAAAAAACTAGTGAAATCAATGCTTATATGCTTCCACATGCTATACCGTGGCAATGTATTTCGTTATCTGTGAGATAAATATGTGACATTGATTATTTTTTTTAATGATTAACCTTTTTTTGGGACTTTCTTAAATACATGTATTAGTTTTTTGCAAATAACAAATATTAGAACGATCACACAAAAATATAAAATATATTTAATACTTTTCTATGAGTATAAAATCACATAAATAACTTTTTAATAAATGCGGTTCGGTATCATGGAATTAAGAATTAAAAATTTATTTTGATTTTGCAAAATCTATATTTCCGAATAAGAATTCTTATTTATTCATATCTATAACCTGTATTTTATGGAATCTTTGTTTGACGTGTATCTTAAAACTACCTTTATTATGCATCAACAGCACCACCTTTTCAATTCTTTATTTGCTTTAAGTAACACTTATCTAAAATATGATATTCAGATTGATTTTTTAGATATAATTTCCTTCAATTATGAAAGAGAATATATTATTAACATAGTATAAATATTAGTGATGTTTTATAGATGCTTATTTAGAAGTAAAATTACTTAATAATATGGATAACTGATTCTAAAACTGTATAAAAAAAAATAACTAGTCATGATATCGGATGGCATTTTTAGAAATAAATGACACATATATTATGGTCTAATTCTATTTTTAAAGCTGCTATAAGATTACGTGTGAGATAAATCAGCTTAAGCCATTAAATAAAATTATTGGTGAGTTTACCTGTACCTACCTCTAACACAATTGTCCTGTATGTCCGTGGCATTGTTCAGTACAACACAATGCACCACCACCACGGTAGGTAGTGATGAAGGTATCATATAGAGTAGTGACAGCCTCCCGGCCGTTAACACTACACGGTGTACACACTACGGTATCCCCGATACCAGGCTGTGAGCTGACGTCCACCGTTAGTAGGTAACCCAGATTTCGAGGCGAAATATTAAACACAGTGTTGTTAATATCAGTAGGATGTTTCCTATAGCACTGAACTTCAAAATCTTCCTGGTTTTATGGTAAATTGTATAGCGGGAATAACTGACTTCAGTACCACCATCCATGTTTATTGTTGTCGATATCTAGACTTTAAAAACCTAGAAACACAAATGTTTCGCTTCTGCTAATCGTATTGGGTATTTCCCAATGTTATTTTTCCCCCCTAAAAATTGAGGTCGAAATAATGATGTCTTATTTAGTTATCCAAAAGCAAAAATGTTACTGTTCCGGTGTTTTTCATTTTTTCGGCGAGAAATGGGAAAACTATACATTTAAATAAATGACGTTTTGCAATCTAGAAATCAATGATTCAATTTAGATCAATACAGTCTTTTTCCTTTATTATCGTTTTCTATGATATCTTTATGTTTTTTTAAACGGAAAAAAGCCATGATATTTTATCAAAACAATTAATAAGGTCTCTCTGTTTTTTAACCTATGCATAATGTATTTATTTTCAAGGAAAACCCTAAAAAAAAACGAGTGTAATTTGGTAATTACCATAAATGTTTATGATGTTTCTATTTTGTTTTCATTGTTGTTTGCATTACTTAATTAGTTTAATCATTTTTAAAAAATTGGCAAAATTCTCTAGCACTTAATTTTTACCAACATCAGATACCTGAATTGAAGCCAATGTTCTGCTTATTTCTTACAGATTGGATAATGTTTAGAATATCCGGTAATAAGTGTTATGTATTCATGCCCTACAATGGATTAGATTTCATTCACACTTAACATTAATCGCTCCAATATTTTTCTCAGGAATAACAACTAGCACGAATAACTTATAAAAACAAAAAGACTGAATACCATAAAAAACAGATCTATATGTCTTTTATTATACAAAAATTCAAAGTATTCACATTACTGCTTGATTGGACAAGTAAATCATAATCAGGTTAATATACTTAGATATATCTTGAAATATTATAAACTACATCAATGAATAATTTGCATAAGAGCAATCATTTTGTTAAGTACGAGACGTCAAAATATCACCATTTTTTGAAGCATCAAATTTGTTTTCAATTTAAGAAAATACATATGCAATGTATAATTAAAATTATGTCCAGTTTAGATGTACTCAGATGCAATATAATATATTTTATCGCTTCGAATAGGATTTTACTATATCTGACTCGAATATGCTTTGTCCGTCGTCTTCCGGCGTCCGCAATGAGTAAACTTTTAACATTTTAATCATTTTAATTTCCATGATCCACCGTGCGCTTTAGAAATGGTGCCGACTACCAGGTGTTTTTTGTTTTCGTTTCGATCGTAATCCAAGTTGGTCGGCATGGCTGCCATCTTAAAACACATTTTGATCTTCTTTCCCAGTTCTGCCGCTGTGATTTCGATGTTACTGGCTTGAAATCCGCCCCATGATTCAAAGCTGATGAAGATGTGAATACCTACTTACCACAACCAAACTTAAATACCAATTGGCTTAATTACAAAAAAGAGTTATAGATGCCGTAATATGTATACTCACTGAAGAGCTTTTCATATGTTATTCACATAGATTTCAATTTTAGAAAGTCAACTAAAATCTTAACATGAATGTTGGCAGTACTGCCAAACATCAATATACATACAGTGCAATTAAATGAGGATATACGGCCAGATCATGAAGCCAAAATGTGCATTTCAATTTCTTTACAGTGTCATTTGTAATTGTAAAGTGATTTCTGCTGATAAGTTTTCATCTAAATATGCATGTAAAAATGCACAGTGCATAATTTCTGTGTTTATAAGGCAGCAAATGTGTTAGTCATTTTGAAAGGTTTTCACAGCTTAATTCATTAAACCTGAATTCAATTGACTACTGAAGAAAAAAAAATAGCATGTCAAAATGTTCGCCCAGTTACGGCACATATAACTTTAAAAGTTTGATCTCTTTAGGGCATTTAACCAAGATATGCAGTGTCCCCTAATACTCATGCATTCTATTGTTAGTGACATTGGGTGCTATTTAAAAGTTTGATCCATAGTTATGCCACTCTACATCAGTAATGATTTATAATAGGCGCGGCCATAAATATATGTTTTAGAAGATAAGTTTAAATGTTTAAGTCGTTACCTGACTACATTGGTATATTTTATGCAAACTTATTTGGACGCAACATCTCATTATCATAGCTTCCATATTTGGAAATAGGATAACGTGCGCATGATATAAAGCCACATATTATTATTGAAACAGTAAGAGTATAGACTACGACACAAAAGGAGTGAAAGGCAATCACAGTTTGGCACTCTGCATGCATGTCTGTCGCACGAAACTACAATTGCTATGATAACGTGTTATAGTGAAGTTCTTCCAAGTCTGTAAACATACATGTACATAATTATGTTAATAATATGTATATACGGTTAGACCATGAAGCCAAGTTGTGGTCTACAATTTTATTTAAAATCTCTGACCGTGCGATTAGTATTTGTAAAGTGATTTCTGCATGTATGCTCTATTCTGAACATATATATTGCATTAAAACAAGAATTGTACAGTGCATTTGTCCTGTGTTTTAAATCTGAATGTCAATCTTTTTTTACCAAAAGCCCTTAGACTTGTAGGTACAAAACATGTAAACATTACATTTAATTTAATTACATTTGTTGATGTATTTACAATATAGATCAGACAGTGGAGAATGACATCAAATATAAAATTCGCTATTATACATTAAAATGTAAACGTAATATCAACTTGACGTATATTTTCGATCATCGTTTCTTAAAAGCTAGATACAAATATTTCCCTAAATGATGCCTCCCTGTTTCTATATTTAATTTATGAGCAAATATCCTAAACTTAGTTAACATGTGATTGTATTTATTTTCGATCGGTTTGCATAAATAAAATTGTATACAATGACTATCTATAATGTGTTGGTATACATTTGATAATACGTTTTGTTTCGAAGAATCATTGAGTCTCTGTTCTAATATCTTAAACGCAACATGAAAAGATAACGAATATTCAAACATGTAATTAAGTCGCAGGACTGCTCACTCGTTTTTTATATTTCTTATTCACACATCATCTCGACTCACACATTCATCATAGCATGTATTCAATATCAAATTATCCTTTGCTTTAATTTAAGTCAATATCTACAAACTTTTAATTTTCCACATACAATTAGAGGTAACCGTCGTTACTCACAGTATATCAGATAATGAGAGGTAGATTTCCTTACCTTTAATATTTGTTTATAAAAATTTAAATGGACACTTTCTACATCCGGAGCTTTCTGGAACCCTCATATTATTGACGCATAACATAGTATACTGTTAACATACGAATCAAATACAGAGCAAAAAGGTTCTGTATTCAGACAATGATTTCTTATAGATGAAAATAACGAAAATAAAGTTTTTCTTCCCTGTTCTGCTATATATTTATGCGTTTAATATAATTTTCCGTTATAATTCCGTTATATAATAATTCAATTTTGCTTGTTACGAGCATTTTCATTGGTTTTAAAAATTTCCTCTATCAGCCCATAAAGGAAAAAATGGCGTCGCCGTTTGTAACGTTGCTTCTGATTGGCTAAGATAACGGCGTAATGATTTCATAGACAAAAGAGTCCCAAAATGATTTTTTAATATTGAAGAGATTATCTTTAGTAAATTGAATTATAAGGATTAATTTGAATAGAATTTTTATGTTATGGAGATATAACACAGAAATCTGAATGTACTCTCATCATAAACCGCTTCGCGGTTTATTTAGAGTACACTCAGATTTTTGTGTTATATCTCCTTAACATAAAAATTATATTCAAGTTAATCCTTAAACAGCATGCCCAAGTATCTAAAACTATCAACAATTTCTACCATGTGGTTGTTATATGATTTTTTAACTCATTGAATCAGTTTACAAAAACAGCTGAATAGCGAATTTTTACTTCGATAATTATTTGTTTCATTCACTCAACACTTTTTGGAAAATAGGAATATGCAAGATGGAGACCAGTTTACTGTGAAAAACACGGATCTAAAACATAGCCATTTATATTTTTTCGTATATAGCAATCATAATTCTTTTCCACGCTTTAAAAAATTTCTTTAATTAAACTTTTATTACAATTCAAATTTCTATTAGTTATTTCTTTCTTGCTATGATGCTTATGCGTCTATCTCATATGAGTGATATAATTATTAAGGTCTTTCGTTCACTGGATATTTAATTGAACATCTGGCATATCTGTGTCTCCTTAGTTGATTTTCATTATTATGTTTAAGCTGTGAATAAAAGTCATCAATAACTTTTGGGTAGATGTAACTCTGTTCGGTGTCTTTTTTTAATGAACTTATATAATTGCCGAGGGGTTGATCTTTTTCAAGAAATCAAACATATTTCCTTCATAATTTTTAATAATCACGTTTGGAGGTAGCTAATATCCGAGGTTATATTGTTCAGACTTGTCTATATTAAACTGTTTTAATGGTTTTATATTACCCTAAATAGGTTTTGGCATTGCTGGGTTATCCATGGTTTGTTATTTGTAGTTTTAACGTGACGTTTATCAATTGACAGTGTTCGGAAACAGAGTTGTCTCTTCACATACACAAAATGGCAGAGTACACTCATTGAGTATTTTGACTTATATTATTTACACATCTATTAACTTACATCTTGACTATCAAAATCAACATCCATTTTTTTCTTTTATTCTGCCATAGACTTATGCATTTTATTCAGGATTAAAGTTATATTTTCATCTACCACTTTACTGGTGTACTTTTTACCTTGCTTGAAATATCTCTCTCTGTTAACTATTATCCTCTTTACTATTAGTAATGGTAAATGAGACGGGGACGTATGACCAGAATCAAATTTGGTTATATCTCTCAACATTATGAACCTTAAGTCAGCAAAATAATCAATCAAACTTTTCCATTTGTGTTGTAAACGTATACGAGTCGTGATCGTCATCTTGGTTGTCTACCGTTAACTATGAGTAATACTGATATTTGCAACCTTTTACCGAGTTGTAATAACCTCATTATCCCTACTTTTACGCTTGTTTTTTTCTGGTTCAAACATTGTAACTTAAGATACTCTTCATATTGCGTACACTATCGTGTAATCGATCATTTTCTATATCAATCCTGTCTATTTCCCGTTCTTGCGTTTAAATCACCAACATGCGTATATGGCAATAGTAAACGTTGATAGGTTCCGGATATTTTTTCAGGCTTCAGCTACTATTTATAGCAAAGTAAAGTTGGACAGTTATTCTGTTTATTCAAAACGAAACCTGTTTTGACGGATGCATCGGAAAAATTTTTTTGTTTTGTTTATTTTTCTCGGATGATAAAATAATTTGTCGGAGTTTTTTCGTGAAGTATATATTTAAAGGACATGTTTGTGTAACTCCCCAGTCAAGGAGGAGCAATAAAGGATTGTTGGTAGAGAGTGGGAAGTAGTTTAAAATCAAACGTTTCATCAGAGTTTACGCACGAGCTGCGTGAAGTTACAGGGTACAATATAGACTATTAAAGAGTTAATTTGTCAAGAACGACATACAATTTAAATGACAAGATGGGACATAGTTTTGGGCAAGTCTGCTAACACGTATGTAGATGTTGATAAAAGGTCGCATTTTGGAAGATCCTCCAAGTGTGCAAAGCGCATAGTTCGGAAAAAAGGAATGTACTCGCGTGGCTCTACTATTAATTATCTCGACGTGGATTTGTATGTGAAGTGATGGTTGAGACGTGTGAGTCGACAAATAGAGTGGGTCCAAAGGTCGGGGGTACGCACCACAGAAAGGTGACTATCTCCTACTATACTAATAAACGCTCGAGATACTTGATATGGTTAATCGACGACGAACTTCATTATAATGTTTGACCAGTGTACTGTGAGTGACTGGCCTCAGAGAATGCAACGTAAGTAAATGAACATGTTGATGCATGCTGGTCTGGGTTCGTTGATAAACTGTAAAGTAAAGGAATCTGGCAAATCTGTACATTTAGTGAACTTCGATAGAGTGGCTCGCCTCAATGCAATGTATTATCTACAGTACAGCGGAAATGTACGTGTTTACAAAAGACATCAAGCCAAGTAAACGTTATTATAATCGGAGTCGGATAGTGTGAGCGGGCGGAAAAAAAAAAAAAATAAAAAAAAAAAAAAAAAACCATGAGAGCATATGGGCAAATCAACCTCGTCCATGGTTATTACAAAGGCACAAAGAAAAATATATGACATTCCATTTTAATCGACACACCTGGAAATTAAATTGTTAGGTAGTCAAGATTCAACTGGGGCCTTATAACACGAATACATAACTAGCAAACTAATAAATTTCTCATGTTGTTTTGAAACGCTATGAAGATAGTACTGTTGTTGATGAAGATTTGGTTTTGTATCCCTGGTTAGGACTCGACTATAATACCTCAGTTGAAAAATTAAAACCCCTCTGAATGGGTGAACAGTTTGGTTTTGTGGTCAGGTAAGAAAAAGCCCCGCGTACGATTGTTTTGCATTGATCCGTCAATGATTTGAGCCAAGCAATGAATACTGTATTGATGACATCATGTACACAGGCTTCGCATTGGGATACAGATGAGCTTCTCTACGCTAGATACCAACTTGAGGGGATTATTATGAAAATGAGACTTGCGTGAGAGTTACTACATATAAATGTCAACCATTTGACGTACCGATCAGCTGAGCATGCCAAAATGGAACAAAGTGTACTAGTGAAGTGTTCTCTGAGAGATTTGATTCCATCACTTTGGTAGTCTAGAAGGTACAGAAATTGTTGTGGATGATCTTTTAGTGCATGGACAAACTCTGACACAACATAATGAACGGTTAGAGACTGTTCTGGCAAAGCTCGAGCAACAAACTTGAAACTAAACAAATCCTAATGTACCAATGCGAAACCGGAAGTGAACCATGCAGATCATAAACTCACTGCGGAAGGCATCAAACCCACAGATGAGAGAGTTGAGGCTATTGTCAACATGAGGGATCCTGAAAACCACGCATAACAATACTGGGTATGCTAGCATATTATCAAAGTTCATTCCTAATCTGATTAACTTTAACGCACCACTCCGTGAGCTGCGTCAATAAAAAGAATGGAATTGGACGGCAGAAACACAACAGGCATTCGACGACGTCAAAGCCGCGTTGACGTCAATAAAGGTGTTGAAATACTATGACGACAAGCAACATCTGTAACTGACGGTCGACGCATCCATGAGGGGTTGGGTGCAGCAATAATTCGAAAGAAGGGTGTTGTGGCATACGCTTCGAGAGCATTATCGCCGACAGAACAACGATAGGCACAAATTTAGAAAGAAATGCTCGCAGTCGTATTTGAATGTGAACGGTTTCATTACTTGTTATACGGGAAATCGGACGTCACCATTGAAACGGATCACAAACCACTCGAGAGTATTATGCGCAAACCAATTCATATTGCTCCAATGCGAATCCAAAGGATGATGTTGAAGTTACAGCCATCCGAGGTTAACCTGGTATTAACCGAAGGGGAAAATATTGGACTTGCCGATTGTCTGAGCAGGTTACCTTTGGAGGAAATAGGGAAAAAAACGATGGATGACGAGATGATGATGCTATGATACCATAGACATATTGTCACACTTGAATCACAAGAACATTCAGGAAGCGACGAAAACAGATAAAGAATTACAAGATGTAAAGCAGATGATTCAACAGGTTTGGCCAGAAAATAGGCATGATGTCTTACTACCAAAGGCACTCCCATACTGGAATTGCAGAGATGAACTTTCAACAAACAATCACTAAGAAACCCTCAAGGTAATTCAGAAGTCTCACATGGGGATGGTAAAGTATAAACAGAGGGCGAGAGAACTTGGATTTTGGCCTTCTATGAACAAACAGATTGACAACGTAGTAAGTCGTTGTAGTGCGTGTCTGAAATATAGAAACAAACCACTCCGTGAACCAATGATAATACAGCCAATACCATCACTGCAATGGAGTAAGGTTGTTGCTGACTTGTGCGAAATAGATGGGAACAACTACTTAGTGCTAGTTGATTACTACTCAAACTTCATTGATGTAGCCGCATTGCAAAGGTACACAACTACAAGATCCGTGATCAAACACATTAAAGAGAACATTGCTAGATATGGGGTTATATACACATCGATAAGCGACAACGGGCTACTGTTTCCAAGTGCTGAATTCACAGCATTTACAAAGTCATACAACATTGACCACATTACGTCATCTCCTGAACACCAGCAAGCCAACGGCACAAACAGTCAGGAATTTAATAAAAAAGTGTGCAGCGACAGGGGATGATATCTGCACAGCGCTGTTAGACTTGAGGAACACTCTTGTGTCACCTATCCAGCGTTTGATGGACGCCGAGGGAAAACATTACTACCCATCACAGACAGCTTGAGACAACCCAAGCAAAACCACTCTCCGTCACCGTCCGTTTCATCAAAACTGATGGACTATAGACAGAAGCAGAAAACACTATTATTACAGAGGTACTAAGGAAAGAGGAGACATAAATCCTGGAGATGCAGTCCGATTATACTCCAGCAAATCATGGATACTGGCCGAGATAAAAGACAAAAAAACATCATACATTGTGAAGGCAGGAGATAGGGCTCGTAACCACTCGTTGTGCAATCTCTATATATTCAAATGCATTACTAGTGGAATATACATCTATAGCGATTTAATTGGCTGTGTCGGTCAGTGAAAATAAAGTGACGTCGGAAATAATAATGAGACGTCTTTATTTCAAGAACAGCGCGACACGTCTGCCTCTGCTGAATGTTTGCAGCAGTATACAGTTTTTTATGCGAAATATGAATACAATTGTAATATACTATGTCTCTAAAACGAAAATATGAAATCATTGTGTTAACTCATTTTTTGCAGACATCAAGAGTAAAAATGGAATGCCATATTTGAAAAAGAGGTAATATAAATCAATTTAATAGAGCGCTTATATTTATGGATAGAGGTTTTGTAATAAATGAAATTATATATAAGTCGGTTTAAGGATCCAAAACTCGACCGGGCCACTACGCAGCTACGACTGGATATAATATTTCATGATAAGATCATGTCTACGTCAAAGAGCAAAAAAAAGGGACAATTGCACAACCAGTGCATTCAAATACTCTTTGTTCTTTGAGGTTTAAAATGACATAGCGCTATAATTAACCTTTTTATCGTTCATGTTTTATACACATGTACACGTAGGTATATGTATTTTTCAGAACTACATTAATAGTAAATCGTAAAATTCATAATTGTCTTTAATCTAGTGGTGTATCTTGCCGTACCAGGACCCTGGGGATGGTTTCGGTAGAATTAATGCACGTAGGCTGGACTCTAACTTGGTTACAATGGTTTGATGATTAATTGGCGGGAAGTGGATATACTTGATATATTGTGGAAAATGTAGTTCGACAACATGTAGGTTATTGTTAAAGTACCTATAGAAATCTCGATTCAAAAAGACGTTCAATAAGTAGGAATGCGTGGAATGGTTATTCATAATCAAAATAATTTGTTATTGATACATTATTAAAGCAGTTTAGAATTTTTGAATATCAATGAGTGCCTATTTTCTTAAATTGATATCCTTACACTTTATTTGCATATGTCGGCAGATAACGTTATCTTGTTTTGGCTTTCTGGTTGATGATTTAATTGTGGTAGAAAGAGGTCATACAACTCGGAGTTGTAAGATATGGAATTAATATCTCATTCCAAAGTTATTATTTAAAAGTTACAAAAGAGACTCGCTAAAGCTCATCCGCCTAGTGTTCAGACGTCCCATGTGTTAAAACCGTCGGTCCGGTCGGAACATTTTCACCTCTCATGTTACAATAGTTAAATCCTTATTACATTACATGCACACGCGTATGTGTATGTGCATTGTCGTAGAAAGGTGTTAATAACAGTTGTTGGTAATTAATACTGTACTTTAAAGTGGTTACAGGGCAAATGAAAAGTGATTACCAACCCAATAAATATATGACTATTATTGCTTTATTTGAACTCTGCATATGCACACACAGGCCCAGACAGAGGATTACAGTTTATGTTCAAATCACATACCGCTATTATCATTAACACTCAGAACATCCAACTATTGGACGTCATCATCAACACATTGGGAGAGATAGAGAGAGAGAGTCAGGCAGAGATGTCACTTAGGTGTGGATTAATTATACAGTATTATTACATTGACAAACCCTGTATACATTAGTAAGACCATTTTTATAATTAAAGGCGAACATGATAATCATTTATTGATAATATTCCACTGTAACTTAATAATACACGAAATGTACTAAACAATAGTAAATAACCATATCACTGTGCCTCTGATCACTGGTTGCCATTCCTCCATATTGATTGGTTTGATATTTTTTAATATGTTATATTTGCACACATTATCAAAGAATAAAATAATACTCAACACCCATTGCAGTTTTTTTATTGTTTAGGGGAACAAATTGTCTACACGTTTCGGCCGGATATCTGCTTATTACCACGTGGTATCCATCCAGCAGTCGTGACACTGCTTTCAACACTTCAGAGCGTTAGTTATTTTACTCTACTTGATTTTCTTGTATGCACTATGTATTAAGTATACTAATAGCTATACAGTGTTGTTACGGCGATAACTAATATCTTTATTAGTTATAAACATAAGTATGAACTTTGTGGAGATGGATTTATTCAATCATCATCGTATGTCCTATATTTCTAACACTATAATTACGTAACAGTTAAATGTAGCTTAACCTACAAGTATAAATTTATAGTTGTAGAAAAAACAAACTTTCAGAGTGACTTCATAAAAAAAACAGCAAAACCGGTTTACTCCACATAACAATTTTACTTTAAATACAGAATACAGTATTCATGACTGGCCCCAAAACTCATGGATGGATGACCAATGGCCAATGGCCAGTAAGCCTATATTGACATTATTTTGTACGTCATGGGTGGAAGGGAAGCTTTCCTACTGGATTCAGTACCAATACCCTTTTGAAACCTGGAAAATATATTTTATACACATGATTTTTTTGCAATCAAACATCATTGAGAAAAAAACTGCAAACTTCCACATTCAAATTTTATAACTGATAATTATAATATGTTTATACTATTATATATCATACACAACACAGTATATCTTACTTATTTTGCTATGTACTAGTTGTTACTTAGGGAGAGAACTCATATAGGCTATGCCTATTGTTCAATCCTTTTTCAAATATTTTTTTAAAATAAAATTTGTTGAAATTGAAACAAATTATTGTTGTTAATTGTATGTCTCCCAGGACAATATGAGCTATAGTTATCGAGAGATGTGCTTTAAAAAAACGTGTTCATTATAAGAATGTGCTGATTCATTCTAAACTAAACCACTGCAATCTTGAATTGTTATAATATAAAATGTGTTTTAGCACATTGATATAAATCAAAGTCTTAGATCCACTTTAAATTATAGAAAGCACAGTTTCATTATTATTACAATATTATAAAAAGTTATAATGAGGTAAAAAAACGGTATAAAGCTAGTGTGTTAATAATCCGAAATAAAAGGCCAAAATAAATTCAAAGAAAAAATCAAAATCATTTCTATGGAATATATATTCAGCCACTATAGGGCCTTCTTCAGTCCGAAATAACGCTAACACTAAAAAAAGGCCTTTCATACTTTTCCTTTTCGACAGAAAAATACACTTTTCTACGTTCTATGGTATACCGTGGTGTTTACGTTTTGATGAAAAAATTGCAACTAATAAGCATTTTCCCGAGCTAACATGATGATGACATCAATTGGTACTTACATTGTACCTGGGAAGAAAATCTTTGAAGTCTAGTAATATTGTCTGTTGGTTAAATAGCTTTACGAATGTACTATACATGTGCATGTTGTCTAGACTAAATGATAAAACCTACAGATCAGGAAAGTACCGAATGCAGTATCTAATGCCACGTAATGCTAGTATTACAGAGTTCCTGTCTGTTTGTTTTGTCAATCTTAAAATCATGGATTATTTTAATTTACATTTTTTACCAAACACATACGAATTATATCAATGATAAAGTCACAGTGGATAAAGCAACGCATTTGAAAAAAAACATAATTTTGTCAGTACTATTTACATAACATTATTACTA
This sequence comes from Argopecten irradians, assembly GCF_041381155.1. Taxonomy (NCBI): domain Eukaryota; kingdom Metazoa; phylum Mollusca; class Bivalvia; order Pectinida; family Pectinidae; genus Argopecten; species Argopecten irradians. Next base: position 12,055,712 of record NC_091147.1, on the reverse strand, counting down.
TTTGCATCGAACTGAGGCAACATATACTCAATAGCTCATCTTTTATCGTAATCACTAATTTACTATGATCACATAAGCACTGTTTCATATCAAATACAAAATGAAGTTAATGTATCTTCAAGTACATTTAGCGCAAACCGCTAAGGAATACGGCCAAAATCAAAATAAGACCTTGTTCTTATTCAGTTGTTACTTTCGTTATCTTCTACAGATGAAGACGGAGTGTATCCAATTGCTTTCTTCGAAAACGGTTGTTTAACTGTTTTGAAGAACGCGTAGATAAAGCTCATCCATCCTAATTGTTTTGGGTATACAGTCGATTCCCCTTTCTCATTGTGGTTAACAAAGAATTGATATACACCGCTTCCGCTTGTTATTTCAAGTGTATTGCCTTTGATGTCGTAAATGGTTACTGTAGCATTTTTCCACACTCGATGATTTTGTTGTGGTAGGTAATCAATCATTTCTTGTAGTAGTCGGCGCTTGCTCTTTTTCTCATCGCTGTCTATACAACCTTCATTTCCACATTCATTGATTATAATTCGTCCCAGTTCTCTCTTAGTGAATTCCGTTATATGGACGACGTCATTCTGTCAAAAGTTTAAAATGTTTCCGTAGGCGATAATTTAAAAGACAGAAAATTAAAGCTATACATATTTGATGAAATAGATATATGTAACGTGTAGTTCTACACAATATATGCCAATTTTACCAAATCAATCGCCCAGTGTAATAGTGGTCGTTTTCTAACAAATATACTAGCAGGCTGTTAGACGGCTTCTGTCATTTATTTTGCTGAGTCAACAAAATATGCTTCTCTTCCTCTGTCAATAGTACCGTTTGTTTTTATCACATCTGATTCCCGTGTTAGTTTCAGCCCGTCTCAAAAGTTATTGATTATAAAACAACATCGGTATATTCAGAAACGCAGCTAATTTAAAATTTGTTCACCGAAATGGTCATATAGATTTCAACACTTGTGATGGATCTGATGCAAAGTATAGAATATATTGATAATTACCAAAGAATATTTTTAATAACAATCTAGATTCGAACATTATTATTCACACATTTACTAACCTTTACAGTTACATCTTGGTCATAACTGGGTTCCATCATTTTTACTCCACAAATTATTAAGAATTCGTCGATGATCTGCGTAACACCCTCTTTGACTCTAAATTTATTTACACAATGTCGTCATTGATCAAATAGCAAGACACCAAGAATCATGATTGTTGGAAATCCACAATGGAAGCAATGTCCAAAGTCCAAAGTCTATAGATATGTCCATGCAATGTCAGGAATTTCCGTTTTCTATACACATATGCAGGTGATGTCACATTTATGAGTGTGATATTTTCTTATTTACTTTAGCAGAAGAAGAACATCGCAAAGGTATGTAGCGCTATATATGATACTACTTTGAAAACTACTAGTGAAAACAGTTTATGTTCAACATGTATTTTCTAATACGAAATTAATAGAATATTATATCATAATTTTGATGATGCGATATGCACGCATGTGTTAATAATCTGAACTTGGCTTTTCTACCCTTGATAAGTTTAATCATTGTAATTAACCAATACGACATATATGTATAACTACAGTTGTGTGACCGCACAATGTACCAAAAACTGCGTGCACAAATCGTCCGCACATCTGCTGCGATTCGGATCGCATACCGCACAGCTGTGCGGTCCGTACCGCACAGTTGTACATGTGCAATCGGGACGATCGGTCAATCAAATTTGCGAAATCATTCCATAAACTGACCATGTTGATGAGTCTAATTTACTTGTACTGTCATTTTAATTATATTTAAATCTAAAAGTTAATTTCTGTTTAAAACCCCAAACCTACCTACATTATATATACATCTATATAGTTAGCTATTGTATATGTATTTCGCCGCTCTGACCCTAAATCTGCCCTCTGATCATGGATTGTTTTACCTTCAATTTAACTAATATCCTGGCTCAGGTATAAATTCTAGTCAAACAGATTTAGTATAGAAAAGGATGTGGTTACCTGGATGAACGTACTTTAAAAAAGATATTTAGATAAATACTATATAAATTTCTGGTGAAACCCATAATCTAGCTAGAATAAATGTAGCTACATGCATATGTACATAGTTTTGATTATTAAAGCTGCCCTGCTTTAAAAAAAATTATATGATTTATTTTAGTTATTTATATACAATCAAATTTTAAAACTGAAATATTATTCAAGGTAACAATTAAAAAAAGTTTGAAGATGTTTATTAAATACGTAGTAAATCAACATTGTTAAGGCCTAATTAGCCGGTACAGTAGATTGTTTAGCAGCATCACGTACGTAAATTGTCAAGTAAACAAAACAAAACAAAATACATATTTATTATTTAATGGATATCCTTTATATATCACATTTAGATCTACCGTGTCTTCAATACAGTAACATTAAAACCCCATCATCGTTTCGCATGTTTACACAATAAAATTGAATTCCTAAATTTATATCAACCACGATAACTATATCCCAGACACCGTTAACGTTCATACCGCCCAGACCGCACATCGTGCGCACACCGCCCAGACCGCACATCGTGCATACATCGTGCGCACATCGTCCGCACATCGTGCGCACAACCGCATATCGTGTAACGTTGTGCGGTCACACAACTGTAAATACATTTTAGTATGAGGTACAATGTAGACAACAATAATATTAAAGTTAAGAGATTCATCAGTACTGTTTAATAACTTTATACACATTATAGTACCAATTAGACAGAATGGCATTAAATTATTCAGTGTCTATAGGTGTTGGATTTTATAGCAGAATACAGAAGTTTGCAAACTTCATTTTATACAAAAATCTATGTACACACGTATTATTGAATTTTACTAACATATCAAATCGTTTCGTTTACTTTTTACAGACATCCAGAGCTAAAATGGGAAATTCTGTTTTCATACAGTGATCCGGTAGAGGTAATAAAACTATATAAATATATTCAATATAACTTTTACTTTTGTAACCTTTACAAACTAGACTTTTTGAAACTCCGGCTGATTTAAATATTATCACGATAATTGAAGTTAACCTATATGCAAGCTACACCGACCCGTTTTTATGACGCAGATATACATCAATTGTCCGATGTTATGCCCTTTGTTTGAATTATGTTTATGTAGATTATGTATTAAAATAAACCACGTCGTCCAATTTGCAATCGAATCGTCGAAGTAATTGCGAATATTGGCAGAATAGGCTAATAGTTTTTTCACATAACATTCCAGAAACCTATAGACTATAATGACGCTGTCTTAACTGTGCCAAAATATATTTCAATGGATGAGTTGATTACACAATCGATGTATTTTGAATAAGTCTTTGTCTTCCGAGGTTAAGACTTTGGTGGATCTTTTGTTTTGTCTGTTTTATTCATGGGAAGTCGCCACACATGAGCCACGGAATTCCGATACAAGTAAAGGTCATTACATGGCTTTCAAGTGATAAGGGATTTATTACTCCCGAGCGAAGCAAGGGGTACATGTAATAAATCCCGAGTGACGAGACGTCATGCAATAACTGCCTTATTGATATTGATGTATGCATTCCATCAATCGAAAATACAGATGGGATTGATTTTTTAAAAACAATGTACTTACACATTTGAGGTTTCAGACAATTTCTGTTTTTCATTTACCAATCCTTGAACAGACATTTATAATAATCCAATTGTTTCATATCCTCTGAAAAAGTCAAACGTTTTATCTCCACACATGACAAACACTATTGTGCGTCTTACGATAACTAATGACCCACAAACTGGCATATTGATATTAAGCAAAGAATCCATAGTACCGAACATTATAGGTAAATCAAACGGAGAGTGGAAATGTGAGAATGTTTTCAAATCAACCCGTCGTTTTGTTCGATGTTCAGAAACATGCAGTAAGTCAGTTATTACATGATTTTCCATCACTCGGGACGTATTAAGGAACAAAATTGAGTTGCTTTCACATACGCATCAGTGTTTATCAGGGAGTATCCAAACTCAAATGCAATTATCTATCGCGCATGAATATGTTGCGTTAGTACTGTACATGCAAAAACACATGGCTTAAAGGATCCGGTTATAAGGACGATGGATTATTAACTACACGTAGTCAGCATTTCAGAAATTATTGTGTATAATGTAAGGTCTTTTTGACGACTTTAATATCAATATATGATGGTTTAATCCAACACGAAAATTGAGTCTCCCCCTCCTAATAAAATAATAATAATAAACCAATCTAATCCATCGCAATTTCAAATTTCTTGAGCGACTTTTTACACTCTGAATCGTTACATACATACAAGTTTAGATTGCATTGTTTCAGATAACACCATTACCAACAGGATGCAAACATTGTTACAGATGTAGCATAATCGATGATCGTTCAATCTACTTTGTGTTAGTAAAACATGCCCACAGTTTGAGCGACGCAGAGAAGGGGGATGTTGCGGGCAGCCCAGGGATCATCCATTGGCGAGATAGGTAATACCATGCGGAACTGCGAGCTTGCAATGTATTTGGATAAAACGGTCATATTTCTGCGATCCGGCGACTGTAGGAATAGAATAGTATTGAGAAGAGGAGATAATGGCAGGACCGAGTGGACATTCGCCCAGGAAGGCAAGATACAGAAGTTGTATACATTTGGTAAATGGCTCATTACCAACATCGGTAAGATAGTCAACGTTCTTTCACTTTTATTAGGATTGGCGAAGGGAATCAAGGGAGTTTTTGGGATGCTGGACATGTAATACAACACAAACATAAATTGGTGAAAACTGTAATGAAACATATATGTAATACAATACACATGTACTGCATTGGCAGCAGCCTTTTGGATAAACGATTTTTTTCTTTTGAAGCATTTATATCGTTATAAATAATTCGGTTTTTTTTCCACTTTTAAATATTACAATTTATTGCCAATAATTTGATGGGGATTCATTTACAAAAAAATATTTCATTAATATATACAGTACAATATGAACAAGAAACCGAATGGATAACCACTTAGGCTAACTTAATTGTGATAAAATGTTACTCTTTAGTTGTATTGATTTGTATTTTGCATTGATAATCGTTATTTCTTGTTTTAATCCATATGGTGATATATTTAAATAAATTTAAATGTCGCCCTTTTTGGGGTGGCCATTTCAATTTCATTTAGTTGTTGAGTTGTTCTTGATATGTGTGGAGGGGCAAAAAAATCGGTCATCTGACAAAATATTTGAGGTTCTATGGTGATGGGATTTTGGAAATTATGATGAGTAACAAATAAGAAAGTGTTTTCAATGTAGCGATTGCGGCGGTAATCTTTGATTGAATAGTAGCATTAAGATGCAAAACCATTTGCCAGATCAATCAGTCAAGCGAGTTTCATTTCAACGCGGTCACATTATGCTGAAAATAGGACAGGTAATTGCAAAATGAAAAGCTGAGAAGAGACGTTGGTTTTCATATGTTCAGTATGATATCTGGGCTATTGGGATAAATTTAGTTTTAAACCTTTTTGCAATGTTTCTTGTGTGGTAAGACACATTGTGTTATAAGGCTTGAGTAGTGATTGTTTTGTCATTTTCCGGATGGTAGGTTTGTGAAAATATTTCGACAAAGCAGGTATTATTTGGACACTTTCTAACTCGACTGCAGTTCAGATATGTAATTTTCATTTTTCTTTGGTTTAACAAATATTGGAAGTATTTGTAAATTGTAGTATGATGCCGTATACATGTCGAGCATGCTTCTGTTTTTTATCCTTATTTTTTATGGTAAAACTTGGTGTTACTGTCGAGACTACAGGATATAAATGCGTTGCCGGAAGATGTTCCGCGCTCATTGCGTAGATGTCATAGATTCGACCAATCAGAATGGTGTGCGACATCGAATATAGGACCATGGGAATGGGGGAATGAAAAGGGCTACAGAGCTTAGATGGACGACTTGCATGGCTGGAAAGCCAATCAACACCAAAGGGGGACACACATCCCTTGCCTACGAGTCGCTGACAACAGCTGTCGCATAGAGCTGATACGTACACTTTAGGACAACCCGGAGGTTTCGAGATCCTAAAACGACGTGGGTAAAGTACAACTTATCGTCAATTAGTCCCACTTTCCGATTATTATAACGTCACAACAGCCACGTCAAATCAAATGATGTTGTCATAATCACCGGTTGATGGGACTTAGAGTCTGACGGTAATATTTTGTACTTTGCAATTACGTAGTATTTATTAATCATTAAGAGCTCTCTGCTCGAATATCCGCGGGGGGGGGGGGAGGGGGGGGGGGGGGGGGGGGGGGGGGGGAGGCGTATTATGGTCGTGGCGTCTTGTGCATAAGCCTGGCGAACGGATGTGGGACACGGGATAAAAATAGAATTGGGCGGTGGTTGATTCGAGGTGATGCGCTCTAGCTGTATCTCCTAGTGGCATATAGCTAATGGTTGGTGTTCTGTATCTCTTTGTGACATTATCTGTAATATGAATGTATTCTATATACACTTCAATGTACTTTGCTATTGTAAAGATCATATTATTCATTAAAATTCATTGTCTTGGGCACTGAGTAGGGTGGGAGCACAGACGGTGTGTAAGTCAGAACGTATGCGGGGACTTTTGTTTAACTTGCGCATTTTTGGCGGGAAGGACGATGTCGTCGGGCACGATTTCGCCGGTTTGCTGTTTGGGTCAGTTGAGTTGTGTTAATAAGTCTCTGATAGTACGTGTCCCATATGTACACCCCCGGCAAAACTCCTGTTCGTGGGCCAGCCGCCATGACGGATGTTGTTTAATATCTAACTTTCCCCACGAGAGCGCCATGGACGCGGTTGAGGGTATCCGTTTTAATTCTGTTCTTAGGACCCATGACCGATTTGCACGGAGGACGTTGGGATCTAGTTATGATACTGCTATTGTGAGTGCTTTCGTCATATTTTTGGTAATACATATTTGATGTATTTGCTACTTTATACGGGAGCTTAATTTTTCAAACACTTTTATACTCAAGTTAAATTGTACACACACCTGTTTGCCATTAAAAGGGGCGAATTATCCGCGGATGAACACCTTACATTATTACCTATTCAACTAGTCATCACGCCCGCAAGGTAATAATTTATAAATATTGTTTGTAATTTTGTTTGATTTCCACAGAAAATTGTTTTCTTGTGTTTTCTTGGGTTGGTGTACCCTGCTCATTACCGTTCGGATGACGTAGATAATGCAAAAATGTTGGATAATTGTCCGATCGATATATATTCCAGACGAGTTTCGAGGTTTTTCCTAAAATATCTCTCGCATCGAAACGAAGTGATTTTCAATTTACATTTATATAATATAGTACTGCTTGCAATGTAGTTGAGTTAAGTTTTGATTAATTAGTTTTAACAAGATTAATGTTTGTGCTTAAATTCGACAGAAGCAGCAAAGTCCCCTAAACCATTCCAAATCTCAAACAGGGTTATTTTCGTTTCCATTTTCTTTATTGTCCTCGACTTAAATAACACAGGAATTTTCCCTCAAAACATATTTGACTTGTTCACTCCATTATTCAAATTTATTTTCTTAGAAAATATTAGAATCCTTATTGCTAATGTTGGGTTTTTAAAAAAAACGTCATGGTTATCCTTTTTTTTTTTTTTAGGGGGTTTTAATTATTTCTAGTTAATAACTGCTAAATAGTGTACTCCGTTAATTGAGTCTTCTCCCGAACGTTGGCCAACTTTACCCTTGATTTAAATCCATCTGCTAGCAAAGGCTTAGGACAAAATTACAGGAGGGGGCTGTTGCTACATATATGATTCTAGTTTCAAATATCATAAAAGAAGATATCTATGATTGGACTTGGACTTTATTAAATCTTACATTATATCTGTAAGTATGTTCTTAAAATATTAAAACTCAATCCTCTCTGGATCACTCAAAACCTATCATTTAATGAAAGAGAGCCGACAGGGTATTCAAACATCATCACTTATGTTTCGACGATGACTTTAACATTCTCTAGAAAGATAATACACACATATAAATATTTAATTCATATGTAAACTGCTCGATTCGCTTCTGTTTTGTCTTATGTGTTCATTAACCTCAAAAAGAATATGAAGAATAATGGTATTATAATTTAGCATATATTGAAAGAATTAATGCTTAAATATTCGTTTTTCTCTCGGGGGTAAAATATTAAAAATGGAGAAGATCTATACTTTTTGAAAAAACAACCATGTTAAGTCTATTGTTACTCCATCTGAAGGCTTATGTTGCATTTATCATCTTCTAAAGTTTCTAAAAACACCCCAAAACATGCGGATGTCCTCATATTCTTAATGGTACATCATTCTGCAATGTGATACATTCTGGATTTCATATATGGTCATGTATGAACTGAATGGATCAGCAAATTGTCAATACATTCTGGTCACAAAGAGTACTCTCTTCTGAGGACATAACTAAATATCACCCTGGGTCCCGTAATTAAGAAATCATGCGTTTTTGTTAAAAACACATTTTTTTCCTTCTTTTGCATTCCTTAGTTGATTCTCAATAGTATAGTCCTAGTCAATATACCAAGTTTGATATCAGATGAACAATTTAAAGAAGGTAAATGACAGAAATGGAAATGTCCTATGTATAATACAACTCTTTCAAACGGACAACAAATTGTTTCATATATTTATAACGCTTTTGCTGATATAGAACCTGAGGGAGTAAAATATCAATAGTTTTAACTAAAACCTTACAAACTATATTTTCATTGTGTTTTATGACTTCCACGAAACAAGTAGTATCGAAAGGACAAGGCTGCTCTGGACCAAATTACCGACAAACACAAGTCAAACCAATATTTTGCGTATTCTTTTATATAAACGTATTTGCAAATGACTTAATTCTGTCAATCAAAGTGTTTTATACTGGTTTGCTATTCATTGGCTGATATAGGGCCTTGAAAAAAAAATGCATAGTTGAAAAACAAAAAACGTTTGAATGGCAAGAGAAGGAACATTTAAAAAAACGAAATGAGAAAATGCCAAACATAAAACATAGCGAGGTTTAGGGTGGCAGTTTTCGTTGTTGCAGTATTGAGTGCATAGTAATTTATTCATTAGTTCAGTGAATGCAGGGTATCTTTACTAGGAAATCACAACAAACCATGAGCCTGCCTTTACATTTATATAGGGTTCAAGGTCACGTTTCGATAATGGTAGTATATTTTGAATTTCCACGTAAGCACAGCGTTTTCTAATAAAATATGTGTTGAATATAATCTGACCTACCTTAATACCGCATACAAATGTATATTAAGAGATTACCCCAAACACCATACATAGCAGTAATGGACACATAACCTTACGAATATTTAGATTAGTTTTTTTTTTATGTAAACACTATGGCGAATAACCAATTGTATTGTTAAGTTATTTCGATTTGTACATCTCAAAAAAATATTATAAACGGTTTATATATTGGCACATCTTATATATCTATTATTATGTAAATTGCATGTAACTATGTTTTTTAGAATGGTTGTCCTCCATGAACATGAATCCCGGTATTTTGTAGATTAATACAGAAGTTTGGAAACTGTATTGGATAGCCTAAAAGGGCCTCGATAATAAGCCTAAATCGGCAAGTTTTTTTTTAAAATAAGCCTTGCGGCATCTTACAGTCAAATTTATCTTGAAAATATGTCAGTTTTAAAAATAGCCGCGCGCACTTGAAAAGTAAGCCTCGGTTTTTACATCCAAGGAAATTATCTAAAAATTAAGAGAATAATTGTGGTCAATAAAAGTTATCATCACGTTCTGTAGTGTGTATAATGTAAAGGAACTGGACTGTCTAAGTCATCGGCGTCCAGGTAGCTGGTCGGATAGATCATCGCGCAGATGTATCATGTGTTAAAACCATCGGTCCGGGCCGCAACAATTTCACCTCTCATGCTACATATAACATACGTTATGTGTATGTCCATTGTGTCGTAAAACGGTGTTAATAGCAATTGTAGGTAATTAATACTGTACTTCAAAGTGATAACACGGAAACAAAAATAAATGATCGCAAACTCATTAAATCTATGACTATTTAAAACTTAGTATATTGAACAAACAGCAACTTGTCCTGAAATATTTAAATCATACATGGACTCATTTCCAATTTAAAGTTTTCTTTTATCAAATCAAATATTAAAAAATACTATTTATGTTTTGAGAGTAAATCATCTTAGTCCAGTGCTTTCGAAAACATCAAACTAAATGTGCATGTTTATTCTTTGCTGGCAAATATGTAAACAGTCATTGTGCATAAAAAAGCGTACTTGGTTTTAGTAGTTCATTATTTAATTTATAAAAAAATATAACAATCTATTACCATTGTAGTTGGAAAATGAAGTTGAAATTAACATAGTACAGTGCGAACTTCCCAAAACCGATCACCTCTAGAAACCGAACATGGATGTCATGTACGGAATGAATTCCCTCTTTATTAATAGTATATAAAACTTCCCAAAACCGATCCCTCCCAATTCCGAATACCGGACCGATTTTGAGATCGGAATAGTCCAAAGGTAACTAAAATACACTGCTGAAAACCGGCCTTACCTGAGCGACACCGATAGATTGCATTGAGGTCTGATCAACCGACCGTGAAATACACACGTACATGTACCTGTACCATAGTTGTTGCATACCATGTCCTTGGGCATGTATACAGCTGTGAAGGCTATAGGTACACGGTAATTATTCCCGATATGGTGGTGTGTAATTATTTAAATCATGCCTATTGTTTAGATATCTAACGAAGGTCTACCATGTGCACGCGAGTTTGTTTACTGTAGGAAAAGAAGCAGAGGACTAGTAATAAAGAGAAAAGTTTCGTATTCAAATCACACGATTTTTTTTTTATTTTACATATGTAGTTGTCGGATAACGTAAATTATCTGTATGAAGAAGCCGAAGCCATGTATTGTTTTAGAGAAAATGAACTATGTCATATAATGACCAGCATCGACTGATCATCGTGTTGTTGTAATTAGACCATATTATAATTTGATTCTTGACCTAACCGGAAGCGATAGGTCGTATGTAGGTTGCAGACCGAGAACATCCTCAAGAACATTCACGCAACTAACTAACTAAACTACGTTTATTTTAAGCGGTAACAAAGTCAAGTTTTGCTGTAATCCATTCCTTTTAAACGTATGATTCTCTCTTTTTGTGATAACATTCACATTAACAATCAATATCGGTCGGTTTAAACGAACACTAGGCATAGATGCGGTGCACTAATGTAAAAAAAACGACTTCCGATCGATTAAAATCCGGATCGTGATGATCGGTATTCGGTTCACTTCTCCAAACCGAACCCTCTCTAAACCGGCCGAAAATTATATGCACCGACCATGATCGGTTTCAGGAGGTTCCCACTGTATATCAATTTCATTTTTTCAGTTAGGAAGTGGTCGCCTTTCATGCCATAGGGGGAGCAGATACTATTCTAACGCCACACCCTCAGGGCCATCCGTAACCTTCAAAACACACACAGGGACCTCAGACACTTTCCAGTGTGAAGTGATATATGTAAGGAAACTGTGATCTTCTAATGATACAACACTGATTTATATAGAGATTGAACAGTGTTTTGATTGCGTTAAAGGTGGTATGAACGCAATGGGGTACAGACATATGCAGTTTGGGTTGAAATACAACAATGACACTTTTCAATGATTTTCAACATATATTTTTTTCTCAATTTGATAATATATATGAATAATGTCCATTTCGAATAAAAATTTAGATAACCAAGGCGGAAAGTCTACCGGTATGTATCGTTGTCAGGGTAGTGATGCGGTCCGAAGTGGAGCGAGCCGCCATATTTGATTTTCAACCGAGGAAAGTGACTGTGATAAAGCCTATTGATGGTATGACCGTTGAGCTGTTGAATGTTTGTCATGTATATGTATCGGTCTAAGAACGCGATATACACTAAATTCTTCATATGTCATGACTTTTATTTTATTGTACGGAGGATAGACAAGTGTTTGCGTGTGTGTAGGTCTATTTTGAATGCAAAGACGGGGCCATTTAGCTGATGATACTGTTTCGGATAGGCTACCTGTAATGTTGTTTTTTTTTCTGGAAACCTGTATATGATCCGTTAACCTATTGTTCGCTTAGACGCTCCCAGAATTATTCACAGACAATCAGATGTTCTGTATATTTAGGTGAGATGAGTGACCGTACACACATGTGCATCTGACGTAACTATGCATATGGGATTCCCCGAACATTCCTGAGGAAAGCCCCCCTGTTGTAGCCCCGACCAGCGATTCATTTTGTAGTTTATAACCGTTACAATGCTTGAACACATGTTTTGTTTTGATGTCAAATACATATTTAATTGGATCTAATAAAAACTCTTTATTGTTATTTTAAAATCCGTCAACTTATGACGCAAAATCTTATCGAAGCGTGAACTTGAAGTAGTCCGAACCTGCACTGCGTTTGTATTCATACGTCATTGCGTTTACGCTAATTTGAACGCAACTCCCCTCCCGTTGACTATATAGGGGCATATGTAAATATATCATTAAATCTTTCATTTAGCTCAAATTACCCAAACTACCGCGTAATTTACTAGATTTACGGAGCATCACCGATGTACTAAACATGAGCATGAGTTGTTCTCTAGACTAAATAATAAAAAAAGCAACAGATCATGTATGTACCGAATGCAATATTTAATGTCACATAATGTTAATATTACAGAGTTTCGGCCGGTTAACCACAAATATCACAATGAACACATGGACAATATTTCATATTCAATAGAATAATCAAACATGTAGTTGATCTATATTCAAGCAAATATGCCGCTTAGTACAAAAGAATAAGTTCATCATCATAATAAGGACTTGGACTGTCTTCGGTGGTCAGTTTTGTTATCATCTTCAGATGTAGACGATTTACATTTATTCCTGACTGAGTATAACAATTGGCAACCAGTTTCTATGATCTTGACGGGAATTTTCATCCATCCTGATGTGTATTTATTTACGGTTGATTCAGATGAAGATGGAGTGTTGTTAAATTTATTCTGGGTGAAGAGCAAGAATCGTTGAAAACTTTCAAAGGACTTGTAGAGAATGCTCCGCCATTCTAATCGTTTTGGATATACGGTTGTTGCATGATCCGTTAACCTATTGTTCGCTTAGACGCTCCCAGAATTATTCACAGACAATCAGATGTTCTGTATATTTAGGTGAGAGGAGTGACCGTACACACATGTGCATCTGACGTAACTATGCATATGGGATTCCCCGAACATCCTGAGGAAAGCCCCCCTGTTGTAGCCCCGACCAGCGATTCATTTTGTAGTTTATAACCGTTACAATGCTTGAACACATGTTTTGTTTTGATGTCAAATACATATTTAATTGGATCTAATAAAAACTCTTTATTGTTATTTTAAAATCCGTCAACTTATGACGCAAAATCTTATCGAAGCGTGAACTTGAAGTAGTCCGAACCTGCACTGCGTTTGTATTCATACGTCATTGCGTTTACGCTAATTTGAACGCAACTCCCCTCCCGTTGACTATATAGGGGCATATGTAAATATATCATTAAATCTTTCATTTAGCTCAAATTACCCAAACTACCGCGTAATTTACTAGATTTACGGAGCATCACCGATGTACTTAACATGAGCATGAGTTGTTCTCTAGACTAAATAATAAAAAAGCAACAGATCATGTATGTACCGAATGCAATATTTAATGTCACATAATGTTAATATTACAGAGTTTCGGCCGGTTAACCACAAATATCACAATGAACACATGGACAATATTTCATATTCAATAGAATAATCAAACATGTAGTTGATCTATATTCAAGCAAATATGCCGCTTAGTGCATAAGAATAAGTTCATCATCATAATAAAGACTTGGACTGTCTTCGGTGTCAGTTTTGTTATCATCTTCAGATGTAGACGATTTACATTTATTCCTGACTGAGTATAACAATTGGCAACCAATTTCTATGATCTTGACGGGAATTTTCATCCATCCTGATGTGTATTTATTTACGGTTGATTCAGATGAAGATGGAGTGTTGTTAAATTTATTCTGGGTGAAGAGCAAGAATCGTTGAAAACTTTCAAAGGACTTGTAGAGAATGCTCCGCCATTCTAATCGTTTTGGATATACGGTTGTTGCACCTTTATCATTGTGGTTAACAAAGAACTGATTTCCCCCCTTTCCACTTGTTATTTTTAGTGTATTGCCGTTGATGTCGTAAATGGTTACTGTAGCATTTTCCCATACTCGATTACTCTGTTTTGGTAGGTAATCGATCACTTCCTGTAGTAGTCTGCGCATACTCGTTTTCTCGTCGTTGTCTATACAACCTTCATTTCCACATTGTTTGATTATGATGCGGCCTATTGCTCTCTTATTGAAATTCTTTATCTGGATGACGTCATCCTGTAAAAAATAAAACGATAACATAGCCAACAATTCCAAAGCACACAAGCCTTACACATTTGATAAAATATAGTTATGGAATAATAAGTTATTGGTGATATGTAAATTTCATTTGTTCAACAACGTTGATATCTTCAGAAACACAACTATTTCTGTCTGTAGATGGTCATTTATATTTCAACACTGATACTGGATTAAGTGTAAAGTGCAGATTATATAGATCCAGTAAAACCCCATGTAACTTGAACAAGCAGGGTACCAGATCAATATTTTGAGGAATGAAGGGTATTCAACTAACCCTAGGTTGGACACATTCGATCATCGATAGTTAAAATGTACCAAACTATGAAAAACCATGCATGGCAATGACATTTAATTATCGTAATTTTCAGCATTTTGTATTTTTATGAAAGTGGTTTATGATAGCAATATCAAATTGAAAACAGGTATTACAAAAAAATAAGCTTTTGAAAAGTTCTCAATGGTTGAAAACTATTCGATGAAAACATAGTATAATACTATGTTTTTGATGAATCGGCGATATATTTCTGTTCGAAGAATAAGGGGTATACATTTACTAACCTTTACAATTAGTCCATGGTCATCACTGAGATTCATTATTGTTAATCCTCAAATCTATCCAATGATTTCTCTCTAAATCTATTACGAATTCGTCGCTGATATGAAGAGCACCCTCTATGGTTCCAAGTTTATAAACAAAATGTCGTCATTGATCGGATGCCAAGAAACCATGGTGAATAACAGGAACGCCCATGTCCACGTGATGTCATTGTCTTGTAAGTTCATATAAAATACGTGTAACCTCCTTATTACAAATCTACCCTGGCAAAGAACAACATTGCAAAGGTAGGTAGTGCTATTGTTAATAATACCTTATACACACTATACCTAGCAAGTTCTTTTGTACAATAGGTCTGTCTGTATTTTTATCCTAGTCAGTAGTAATATTTATATGAATATAATTTGAAACAGTCCATCAACTAATTTCGGTTACTTTCATTACTGTTATACATTTGAATGCCTATACCAATCCTGACCGTATCAATTTTGTCACAAGTTTTTACGTTCCATTGTCATCCAATGCCGTGTAAAACTGAAAATAGAAAACAACTCTTTCATCAGATAAATGTACATTATCACATTTGGTACATGTTCTGTTCTTGGGTCAGTTGGAAGTGTATTCCCTGACTTTACAAGGTAATATCAGGTAAATATGCATTAAATGCTTTAGTGATAAAATATGGAGTTGTATGATTTTACAATTGGTATTATAAGCCGATATATAGCGAAATATAGATGACGTATGATATATTTATATATACAAATAAATTATTCTACGCCACTCAGACAAACCTTATATAAGTGTGCTTTTCCTTTTCTTACAGACATCCATATTAATTATGGGGAATTCTGTTTCATACAGTGATCCTGTAGAGGTAATATATTACATTTTATAGACGAAGTTTTCTATTAAATCAAGTTTGAGTCAAGTTTACATTTTAAAACTGAATGTATACAGCTATAGACAATTGAAAGTCAAGCAATCTAACTCGGGTCTTTGCCGTTAGCACATGTTGTAGTTAACCCTATGCATGATAAAACTATAATCCATGATCTAATATTCGGTAGATTCATATAAGATAACATTATATATCATAATTTAATCGTCGACATAATTTAAGATATTGGCAAAAAAGGTTTATAACTGCTTCAAATGACATATATACAAGGAGTCTATAGCACCGTCTATGTTGTGCCAAAATACAATTCTTAGGAGGAGATAATGTGCAATCAGTGTTTTTAGATGGCATACCTAACCAATGGCTGCCATGTAGATAAATATATTCTTTTATTTGCAATCAATACCCGGCCACGGTAATTGCACAGCGCAGCTAATTCAGGAACGAACAAAGATATGTATTTTCTATATAAATAGTAGTGTTTTGTTTTATTTTGTATCCAAACAGGTTTTATTATTATAATATCGTTTATATATTTGTTGCATCAGTGTGGTGCATGCAAAGTGATACGACTTTATATACCTGATTATATGGACGGTGACTTAGTATATAATTAACTTCAATCAAGGGACCAGACCAACAGATAATTAACTATATTTACACTTGCTAGGCTTGTTCACTATACGCAAGTACTAGTCGATTTTGTTTACCATAACTGCATGGTAACATTGAACTTTGAACTTGCGTATGAAAATGTTCTATGCAACGTAAAGGGGCTACTTTTTTTTAAAGAAACACATGGCTTTGTTTACGTTTTGACACAACATTACGTGTATTGCTGTTTTTCATAGAATTTTGGGAAAATGTAAACAATACATATAAGTTTTATATTTATATATGATACCAACATTTTTCAAATTAACAATTATATAAAGAAACGGGAAAAAATATGCCGACCGGGGCGACGTGCAGTACTGTCAAATGTAAACATTACCTCTGTGTCTGTGTTCATCCTACGATCGCGTTTTTGGGGGTGGACGGGCGTGAGACCCCCTGACAGAGGTCAGTTATAAACATATCCTCTTGTCTTTGTTCTTTGAGAATTTAATCATGTGTATTATAAAACATGCACCGCTAGTAATCCACGTATTGACAGTTACGCGTCACCACAAATTCATTGTAACCCATCGAACACAAGTGAAAATGTTCCATCTGTAGATGGCGATGGATCTAAGCGTAGATTATTTAATCACATGGCTCCCAAGAATGAAATATCGTCAAGTCAGACGACAATCTCAAAAAAGTTGAGCTAGGACTACTTTAACATCGGTGTTTTACAATTTCGGCAAACTCCAGTGTGTAAGCGTGCGTCAGCTTCGCCTCGCTGCACAAAAACGGTCACCGGGTTCACACATCTGGCCGAGACAAATTATTTATGTTATTACGCTATATATTAACTTTTAGCAAAATTTAATATATATTTAAAGTTCTAATCTTATGAAATAAAATTTTCTCTGAAATTTACTTTGTTTGTCATGTTTATTTTACAATGAAATATTGAACTTTATTGTCGTCGCGGATGAATAATTCTACCTAACGTGAAGAGTCATCTTTCGCTCTTCAATTGAGTAAGCTCCTCCCACTTTTGACCGACTTTTATTGAATAATTACGTCAAATGCAAATGACGATTTTATAGTATAAAATATAAATAAAAAAAGTCTTACGCGTGTAAATATAGGGACTGGATTTCGCTTTTATGTTAACCATGCTTGTATGGTCAATTCCTCTAAGAATATATTCAATAAGGGGCGCTAACGCGCCCCATAGAATATATTCTTAGAGGAATTGCACCATACAAGCATGGTTAACATAAAAGCGCAATCCAATCCCTATATAAACGGTAACATTGACTGAATTGATGCTAATGATTAAGCTCTGACTGCACTCTAAATGTGTTATCACATCTTGTGTATCCCCCATAACAAATGCTTTGGATTAGTCAAATCAGTTGCATTGTTATATATTAATTATAATAATTGACTTAATTTTCATTCGATTGCACATTGAGTCTAAGACTCTTCTCACATGTGGTCGAACATATAAAATGTACAGTATTTCCAGCAAAATATATCGATAATGTATCGATCGGGCGACTACATGTTTTCCTCCCTCGTTACATTATATATTCGATTAAACAAAAAAATATTATCGATCCATTAAAACAATACTACTGACAAAGATACGTTTTTTTATAGTACAAATTATGATAAGATACATCCATATTCCAGCGAATCCACCATGGCTTCATAATAATCGATACAGTTTGATATTTGACAAGAATTGATGTATAATTTGTTTTTAAACGCTTCTATGGATCCTAAATATTAAAAGTGAATAGTTATAAACACGTTTTAAATTGTTTTTCAGACAAAACCACCTACGGGAGATTGTGATCTCTGTTACAGATGTAACATAATCGATGATAGTTCAATCAACTTTGTGTTAAAGAAAAATGCGCAAAGACTTAGTGTCGAAGAAAGGGCGATGTTGCGGACAGCTCAAGGTTTGGCAATTAAAGAGCTAAGTGGCACCATGCAGAACTGTAAACTTACAATGTATTTTGTTAATATCACCATATGTCTTATATCCGGTAATTGTAAAAATACATTAGTAGTGATAAGAAAAGATAATGGCGAGATCGAATGGTCATTCAAAGAGCAAGGAATAATACAGTGGGTATATACTCATTATACATCGGCGAAAGGTATCATCGGTTCGGTCTTTGTTTCATTCCTTACAACAGCTTTACTGAATTTTGCGAGGAGACAAATTACTTAAAAAGCGTACACAGTGTTGATAGCAGCATACTTTATGTACGTACACGTTAGAACACTTACGGTGTAAAACGTAATTTGTGGAGCTGAGGGGTATTGATCGTTGAGCTCTCAGCAGGAACTCATGTATTATGGTTGCGTACTCTCTGTAATTACTTATATTTTGTATACTTGTTATTGTTTGTTTGTTTGTTTGTTTGTTTGATTAATTAACGTCCTATTAACAGCTATGGTCATGTAAGGACGGCCTCCCATGTATGCGACGTGTTTTACATGTGTATTATATATTCAATATTATAATAAAATTTATTTAACTTTATACGAGGTCTTTCTTTGTATGTAAGTAAATATAACCTTTAAGGTTGAGCTGTTTGTACTCTCTCGGGATTCTTCTGTCACCAATGCTGAGGGATTATATCAAAACGATATAGGTCATGTTTGGAAATTAACATCTCTTTGACGCTGGACGGAATGCGCGGACGACGTCCCGGGAGTCTTATTGCAGCTGTATAACGTAATTAAGAAAAAATGACTCTTATAGAACGCACTGACATCATAATACGTCAATGTTTTTTTTCTATTATTTGTCGAGACGATGTTATTAAATAGTATGATAAAATGATACTCATGTTATTCTTTGGAAGACACCATTTTATGCTTCCTATGTACAATCATTTCCATATCCATTGGTAAGGTTTTCTTAAATGGTTTGTTTATTGTGAGACATCATATCCGCACGCCCAAATGGTCAATATTACAAACCAAAACAAATTATGATCCATGTACATGGACATATATTCAGGTATGATATTCAAATTACTGTGTATTCATCTCCTCTTCTAGCCAAGCTCATCATTTTTGTGCTTCTCAAAGTACAACATTTCTTCAATGATCCACATATAGTTCATGTTATACGAAGATATTACTTTATTTTGACGATATTATCCATAAAGTGGAGATTAATTCCGATCCGACGAAGACAGCAAAGTATTGTGAAATGTAGATACTTTGCCATTATCAGTTTTAAATGTTTGTTTGATATTTCTTCTAACATTTGACCGTCATCAGATACCAAAAGGTAGCCAATACTAATATGATATCTATTGAACGTATGCTGTGTCGAAAACCTTCAATATAAATATAACTGTGCAATGGTGACACTATACGAATTAACATTTACAAATGAGAGGTGATTAAATAGAGATTACACAACGAGTAGTTGTTGGATGTGGAATTGATTCCACGTGAGTAAGTTTTGTTTTAAAAGTTACAAAAGACACGAGCTTTAGAGAGTGTCTTTTGTAACTTTAAAAAATGACTTATGAGTGTGGAATAAATTCTATATCCAATTATCACAAGTCGTGTGTGACCTGTTTTTATCACAATTATATCCGTTTTTTAGTCGATAGAAATACGACGAGGATAAGGTAACGTGTGTTTGTCAAGATATGCAAATAAGATGTAGTGATATTTTCATCAGGAGAAAGGCACTAATTAATATTCAAAACTTGATGATGAAATATTTCTCATTTATTGTATTATTAAAGTTATTTTTTCAAGGTTACTTAAAATATAACACTCTTTGTCGGACTACAAAAAACATGCGCACGGCAGAGCCGTGCCGTTTACTTTCCGCCAAATAATCATCAAGCCATTGTAATCAGGTTCAGGTCCGTTTCAGGTCTAGTTTAATCTACCAAACTCAACAGTATTAAGATCCTTTTCCGTCAAAATGAGTTACACATATTATCATACTTCACATAAAAACGTCACGTCGACGCATACTGTACGCTTTCCAACAGCAGTTTTGACGTCAGACGGCGATCACATTATACATTGTAGCGTGACGTCACTCGATTATTGATGACGTCGACAAATGACGACGTTGCACTACGAAATAAGTAGTTCGGTCAAAGTTCACCGTGGCAGCCATTCAGAATGCATACAGAGTTTATACCATGTGTGGTATAAACAAAAATCGTTAAATAACAGCTGCATCATACATCGCATAACGTAAATATCACACTTACAGGGATTTTAATTTACAAAAGATATTTTTTTATATAAAGATCTAACATTACACAACACTAATCCTCACCCTTGTCAATTAGAAATATATATGTATACTAAGTTAATGAAACTGCTTATATATAATTGTGTTCATGTTGTCTCGGTATCGTTCAAAGTACCGTTCTGATGAAGCAGATAATGCTAAAGTTGTACGAACGATACTTATTTTTTTTTCCACATGAGTTTCGAGTTTTTCAATCTACCTTTCAAACGGAGTGATTTCATTTAAATGATACACTACTGTTGCGATATAGTAATGTTATCATTAGTTAGTTACTATAATATTTGTAATTCCAGAAAAGCATGTACTATATAAGCAGTAACGTCCCTATATCATTCCAATATAAAACGGGTGTATTTTTATTTATTCCTATATTGCCCTTACACCAAACCTAATGTTATACCTATTTTATCACTAATTTACTAACAGAACAACGAACGTCTATTTTATATCTTTCATCAAATGTTTCCTTCTGGTTTTATTTCTAGTGTGATCATGCATGTGCTATTGTCCTAGAGAAAACTTTCACTTTTTTTCTGATTAAATAAAAACTAGAAAACCACACAAACAGTATTTATTCTATTATATGAAAATACAAGCGTTATAACGGATTGTTGAATGAAACGAACCTCGCGGTACGTGAGCGGAGTCCTGGTTTGGATTCACGATTGAAACACTTGAATTGGAAGGTATAAGGCATCATGATGGTGACGTAATGCTGTTTAATTGGTCATAACTTACAACAGATACTCACTTGGAATGGATGATTTATTCGATCCTATCATGGACATAATTCGTTGGATTCATGTTTGCCATTTTAAAAAAATAACTTTAGGCAGTAAATATAATGGGGAACAAACGATTAAATATTTAAATTAAAGATATAAATAAAGCAATCAGACTATATTGTCAATGTTATAAAGTATTTGTTTTATTTACAACAGGTTTAATTAATCACCATATTGATCGCTTATAACATTTGGAATCGATGATAGGTTAAGTTGAGGTTACGTTAGTAGTTACTTTTGTCGTCAGTATCACACAGCATTAGATGTATCTACACAATATGATTACAGATGTTTGGTAAAAACCGTCAAGGGATATTAATACAGTTGAAGTTGATAGCAAACACATATAAGCTGAAATAGGTACAAATATGTACATGATTGTCATAATTGCCCATTACATGTTTTGGGGGGTCACAGTAAAACACCTTTTTGGTTAAATTGATATATTACTTAAGTTGTATAAATGTTTATGCAGCATGGTTGACATTGTTGTTACCATGTCTGCCATGTTATTACTCGTCATTTAATAAAAAATGACATTAACTGGACATTATCATTCTCTGTTGTTATTTATATATAATATATCTAAAAACTTAGCTTCAGTCGTGTCCTTTAGTCAGAGTGATGTAGATGTATAACATTAATATATGAGGCTTGTTCATTTGTATGACCAATATGCCACCTTTGTAAAACATACTATTTATCATCTGATTTGCATCTAGAATTCAAGACATATTCGATAGAAGTAAATGAAAGGTAAATACAGGCACAATGTATGCAGAACGAAACAAAGTAGCCAGACATGCGCACATGTAGCTGTACATTGTGTAGTTGCGTAGCGCTGACACTTGTTACGTGTACATTAGAACCGGTCAAGAACCGTTTGAAAATACAAATTTAAATAGCGTTGTTAACTAGAATAATACAGATATTGTACATTTATGAAGATTAAAATGTGCTGCTGTTTTAGGGAAATGTGAATAAGATGCAAACGATTATAATAGTAAATCCCTCTGGGAAAAGTCAACAACATTCGGCACTCAGCTTTTTATATGGTATGCAAAATCGATAAGAAATAATAAAAAAAAAATGATAATAATAAACAAACATACACACATGGTGTTTTTGTCAGTGGGTAGTGTTATATTCAATGATTTTGAACATGCCGAAGAAATGAGAAAACGGCTTGTGATCAACATGATACGGTGATTGTTTCCCGCCTACATCTGTGACAGCCTCGACTTCTATTTTGTCCTTCGGGTTCATGTATGTAACACCACAGAGGAAGCTCGTCTGGTGTGTTTGTTGGTGCTTCCCACCAACCTTGGCTGTCCACAAAAGCTCTCCGTTGCCACCCAGGATAGATGATCTGTATTTGTATAGATTGTGTGACCCTGTTGGTTTGTCACCGGCCACGGCGCGGAAGTTAAATGTATAGAAGGAATATATCAAGTACATCCCGGCTCCGGTGGAGGCGGAGTCCATCTGCAGATGACGTCCATCGTCGGACAATGTAAGATTTCGTAAGAATGCAGTTGAATGGGCCTTCTCCGTCCAGGAAATCCCTTAAGTTAAATAGAACATGGATTATATACATATAAGGTCATATTTACTTCAATTTATCAAACTAATAAGATTTTTTTCCCAAAAAACTTTATTTCATTGCTGATAGCATTTTTTTTTTGTTTTTTTTTTTTTTTGGGGGGGGGGGCAAAGTCATATTAATATATGAATATACCGTTATATTAGACAGCATCCTTAATTCATATTAGCTACATGAAGCTAACATTGATATTTTCAAAAATGATACATAACATATCTGTGTGTATTAATCTAGTATTAATTATGATTAATTTTAATACCTTTACTAGTGAATTTGGCGTATAGATGGGCAGCATGATTTCGCTCTCGCCACCAATGCAAAGCCTCTGGTTCCAACAAGAAAAAATGAGAAACAGCTTTATCAATTCAATTAAATCTGTCTTCTGAATTCAAGACGCAAAAACTTCAAAGCATATTTGCGTGTGCTTATTTTAACGTCTTTTTGTATTATAAGGACAAAATAATTTATAACATACAGATATATTGATCAATGCAATCTGATATGATATCTAATATTTATTTCTGGTATATTATGGCACCAGATTATTGACATTTTACAAACTGTGACCTTTTTGACGCTAAGTTATACTTTCCAATATATAAAATAATTCAAACATAAAAATACATTATAGTTCATGAACAAATATTAAAAAGTATTATTTGGCTCCAGCAAAACTGGACAAAACAAAACAAAACAAAGACCATCCTGTATACAAACCCCCCATATAATGTAACTCTCAAGGGACTTCGATCTGTCCTTAATCATATATCATAAATGTATCATGATGTCCTAACCCGCTGGTACACTGTATCGATAAACAAAAACAATAATGCTTCTAGAATCGGCCATGGGCGCAAAAGGGCCCACACACCCCTCCCTTCTATGTAGAAATAAATTTGATAACAACTTAAAAGTTTCTTTAATACTCTCTCATTTATTCTAAATAAGGAAATATTCTACTAAAATCGTATCCCTTTCCTGTATCATCATGATACGCTAACCAGGTTATATCTTTTAGCTAGTCCGTTTATTTTGTAAATTTTATATAATTTTATTACTAGTAAATGATTATTAGCATACATGATAAAAAAACTCTATTCTATTCACAATTGTTAGGAAATATCTTAACTTCCGTCATCATTTTAACATACCTGAGCGACTAGGACTTATATTTTCGTTTTGAACAGGTAAAAAATATGAACTTACCGTGTCCTCCATCTGTATTCAAGAGCTGCCGACGCTGCAAGTTCAGTAGCTACAAAAATAAAAACGGCATGGCTGTAATTACTCGTACAGTGAATATACACAGAAAACCATTAGAATGAAATAATAATAAAATAGAACAAATACATATAACACACACGAAGGTGACATTTCCTGTCATTCTATAAAATCTTCATACTTCTAGGACTGTGTCGTGGATAGCGGTGTCGTTGTCCGGATGTAGACAACACAGACGGTTGTCCTCGTCTACCGTCAGATGGAACTCGTAAAACGTACGTGCATCAATGGTTTCCCGTTCATCACATGGAAGACAAATCGGTCCACGATAATCTGACAAAGGCGCTGTCCCTATTGTCGGGACAATGTTGTCCGTGGTGTCTTGGTTTCGGTGTGTCTGACGAACAATAAAGAGGGCTACTAACGCAAGTAGTAGTGCAATATTGACAGCTACAGTGATATGGAAGGCACGTTTTAAGCATTGCTCTTTTCTATCCATGTTGATGGGAAACAGTCGTATTACAACATAACAATCTGTGCTTTACATCCTGTACTGAACTAATACTCCTATATCAATGAAGATAACATTTTAGTAAAGACCAGCAGGCAGTGTGTTAGTCGTACTACCCGATACCTGTACAGGTCCACCCGGATTTTCAACTGACACAATCATCTATTTATAGACCACTGAAAATTTCCAATGAATGATATACCGCACTGTCGGCGAACATTGCTTAATCATATAAATACAGGCAAATATACGTCCCAAAGAGGAAGTTTAACTCACTTAAATATTATTTTAAAATCTTGAGCTTCACTGATATCTGTAGTAACTTGATGTCGCTTTGGTGATATGCTGTTAATATAATGCAGTAAAGACATCTACTAACATTATATGATTTATATTCAGTGGCATTCCTTAAACATATATTAATAGCCATGATACTGTAGATAAGTTTTGTAACACTTTTCCACCAAAAATGAAATGTCGTGGACTCTATAACACACTGCAGTCCTAACATATAATAATTCTAGGCGTATCCGGTTGCACGATATGTTATCTTTTGATATTTTACTCTATCAAAATATTCTCCAAAATCTTAATTCGATCAAGTAAGCTGCAGTCATTATTACGATTTAAATAAGACATAATAACATTTTATATTCTTGTTGGAATGAATAACAATCAACATGTAGTATCCTAACAATCCAAGTACAATTGTATGATAGGTTAAACAAGGCTGGTATATATTTACACATTGAAATATTCAGTTTTACTAAAGTATTAGACCGTTTATCCCCATCCGATACCTGTTATCGACCTTTATATAACTTCAAAATATATCTTGGGCATTGAATAACATTATACACATTTTCAAACATGTCCCTCGTGCTATTACGAATCGCGTGTCTTGTTTTGTTATTTGTTTGTATCTTACGTCACAAAGGTATGAGAGACCGCGTTTACGTCCGTATGAAAGAAGGTTGGCTCATTTCCAGGTAACTTACAATGTGAAGGCCGTTACAAGAGTCGGTGCAAATTGCATTATGGTGATAACAACACTAAATGCACTTTTGTCATTTGCAGAGCTTTGTGTTGACAGATACTTTCTCTAATACAAATTCAATTTAGATTAGTATAACTAACATCTGTTAGAAATTATTCCGCTAAGCTGACACATAGCTGAAGTAAAAAACTGGTGAACCCAACTCATTGACTTATTTATTCAGATTTCATCCAAATATGGAATTAAATGCCCTCACAAATTTCTGTATTTCAATTTTCACTTAATTTGATGATCTTCTTTTACATTTTGACTCATTTAGATGCAACCGTCGCTATTTTGACATTTTGTGACCTCTTCAAAATCATAATCAAGATATTTGTTGTCTCTACAAGCTAATGTACCAGTATACCAATTTTCTTTGGAATTGTACCATTTTTAATGTTAATGGAAATTTAGAAACCTTTTATACCTCTAAAAAAGTCCATACTATCTGCAATAACCATGTGCAGTTTTAAGACAAATTGCCAAATTGGTGTTTTGAATATATCCTTGAACACTTAATGTGAATGGGACACTCATCGCATTTTATTGACATCGTGCAAGATACAAATGTTGACCCCTTCAGGGGTTTCATGTATACAGTATTGCGGCCATCTAGGAATTCTTGTGGAAAAATAAAACTCTTTTAGTAAATACTATCTGCTTTTTAAAACCAATGGCCAATTCGTTCTGGAGAAAAATATCTGGAAATCATTATGGGATGTCGATAACCCGATGTGGTAAAGTATGATGTAACGTCGACAAGTCCACTTTCTGGTGAATGTGGCATCATGAAATCACGTCAAAGTATGCGGGACACTTGATCGACGGTGCATCATACATGATTTTCGTCTTTTTGGGATCGAGGAACCCTCGTATTATGGGCCAACAGACGGACATGTAGATATACAAATGAACATGGGATTACTATAGGGGTTTTAAATCTCGGGGATGGTGTCGAAGGCAAATATGAATGTTGACATATTATCCTAAAAGATGCCCATGGGCCTTAACGGTCACCTGAGTTCATATATAGGATGAAACAAAGACATATAACCACTATATATTGACCTATCAGGCCCTTGAAGTCAGTCAGTGATTTAATACATTTGACTTTTTAATCTATGAAGAGTATCTGGTTCCATCAAATCTGTGAATTCAGAAGAAAGATTTTTGAAATGTTATCCATTTTGACCGATTCTGGTCCCGGCCTTCTGGCCCCTGGGGGTCGGCCAGGATCAATATGGATATGACGTTACTAAAATGATATCTCAGGCTAATAATTCTAACTCATTTTGACTAATTTCTTATGAAAAATAAGCAAATAATGTTCATAAAATGTGATTTTCCTATATAAACTATAGTAAATTTTACCCCCTCCCCCAGGGGAAAATCTAAGATCCCAAGGCCATTTTTTAACATTTTTTTCTACCAGTTCCAGAATTTCAGAGAAGTATTTGAATGTTTGGCCTTATTGACCCATTATGGCCTATTTGACCCATTTTGGCCCCGCCCCTAAGCCCCTGGAGTCAGTCATGGAAAATGTGTTAATAGGATGCAATGGCCAACTGTTAGGGATAATTCTGACAACATTTGGATAATTTCCTATTATAAATGACCAATTAATACTCAAAAATGTGTTTTCCTTATATAAACTATAGTAAACTTAACCCCCTCCCCTCTGAGACCCCAGAGTCATATAATTCACATTTTTAGAGAGCCTTGAGACCTTTTCATCTATGAAGAGTATCTGGTTCCATCAAAAGACTTCGTCTCAGGTGACCTAAAACTATAGACCGTACCGTCTCATAATTAAATGTCAGTATTTGAGGAGAATATATAATGCCACTTACCTTCTTAAATTCCATTATATCCAATCAACAAGATGATACAATACTTGATACTAGTATATGAATAGCCACTGTCACACATAAGGAAAAAAAGAGCAAGAGTAAAACGGCAATTAACGTTAGACGCTCAAAAGAAACGATTATGCCATTAGTTTGCTTGCATTCATCCCGAGGAACTGGAACGGCCATATTAGCGGTTTATGATGTACAGTGTATCATCTCCCACTATTTTATACCCATTGACTTGTCAAATGTCAAGGTCAAAAAATTGCCCCTATTCAAAAATAGATCTATTTAATTCCAATGAGACATACGCCGCATTCTAGGCGAACATTGTTTAATCATATAAATACACTCAGGGAAATATATGTCCCAAAGAGGAAGTTTAACTCACTTAAATATGATTTTAGAAACTTGAGCTTCACTGATATCTGTAGTAACTTGCTGTCTCTTTGGTGATATACATGAAAAGTTGATCTACTGCAGTAAACGCATCTACTAACATCATATGATTTATATTCAGTGGCATTCCTTAAACATATATCAATACTTATGATACTTGAGATAAGTTTTGTAGCACTTTTCCACCAAAAATGAAATATCGTTGACTCTATAACACACTGCAGTCCTAACATATAATAATTATAGGCGTATCCGGTTGCACGATATGTTATCTTTTGATATTTTACTCTATTAAAATATTCTCCAAAATCTTAATTCGATCAAGTAAGCTGCAGTCATTATTACGATTTAAATAAGACATAATAACATTTTATATACTTGTTGGAATGAATAACAATCAACATGTAGTATCCTTACAATCCATGTGAACAACAAGTACAAGTGTATGATAGGTTAAAAAAGGCTGGTATATATTTACACATTGAAATATTCAGTATTACTAAAGTATTATACCGTTTATCCCCATCCGATATCTGTTATCGACCTTTATATATAACTTCAAAATATATCTTGGGCATTGAATAACATTATACACATTTTCAAACATGTCCCTCGTACTATTACGAATCCCGTGTCTTGTTTTGTTCTTTGTTTGTATCTTACGTCACAAAGGTATGAGAGACCGCGTTTACGTCCGTATGAAAGAAGGTTGGCTCATTTCCAGGTAACTTACAATGTGAAGGCCGTTACAAGAGTCGGTGCAAATTGCATTATGGTGATAACAACACTAAATGCACTTTGGTCATTTGCAGAGCTTTGTGTTGACAGATACTTTCTCTAATACAAATTCAATTTAGATTAGTAAAACTAACATCTGTTTGAAATTAATCCGCTAAGCTGACACATAGCTGAAGTAAAAAAACTGGTGAACCCAACTCATTGACTTATTTATTCAGATTTCTTCCAAATATGGCATTAAATGCCCTCACAAATTTCTGTATTTCAATTTTCACTTAATTTGATGATCTTCTTTTACATTTTGACTCATTTAGATGCAACCGTCGCTATTTTGACATTTCGTGACCTCTTCAAAATCATAATCAAGATATCTGTTGTCTCTACAAGCTAATGTACCAGTATACCAATTTTCTTTGGAATTGTACCATTTCTAATGTTAATGGAAATTTAGAAACCTATTATACCTCTAAAAAAGTACATACTATCTGTAATAACCATGTGCAGTTTTAAGACAAATTGCCAAATTGGTGTTTTGAATATATCCTTGAACACTTAATGTGAATGGACAGTCATCGCATTTTATTGACATCGTGCAAGATACAAATGTTGACCCCTTCTGGGGTTTCATGTATACAGTATTGCGGCCATCTAGGAATTCTTGTGGAAAAATAAAAACTCTTTTAGTAAATACTATCTGCTTTTTAAAACCAATGGCCAATTCGTTCTGGAGAAAATATCTGGAAATCATTATGGGATGTCGATAACCCGATGTGGTAAAGTATGATGTAACGTCGACAAGTCCCACTTTCTGGTGAATTGGCATCATGAAATCACGTCAAACTATGCGGGACACTTGATCGACGGTGCATCATACATGATTTTCGTCTTTTTGGGATCGAGGAACCCTTCGTATTATGGGCCAACAGACGGACATGTAGATATACAAACGAACACGGGGATTACTATAGGGGTTTTTATATCTCGGGGATGGTGTCGAAGGTAACCGTGAATGTTGACATATTATCCAAAAAGATGCCCATGGGCCGTAATGGTCACCTGAGTTCATATATAGGATGAAACAAAGACATATAACCACTATATATTGACCCATTAGGCCTTGAAGTCAGTCAGTGATTTAATACATTTGACTTTTTAATCTATGAAGAGTATCTGGTTCCATCAAATCTGTGAAATTCAGAAGAAAGATTTTTGAAATGTTATCCATTTTGACCGATTTTGGTCCCGGCCTTCTGGGCCCCATGGGGTCGGCTCTAGGATCAATAAGGGATGAAGACCCGTTAGCTAATAAATTGATAGCGAGTTTCGTCTAGGCTCGATAGAGTCTAACGCATTTTGGAATTATTTCTTATGAAATATAATAAGTAATTAATGTTCATAGAATGTGTTGTTTTTCCTATTATGAACTGGATAAGTAGAAATTTTACTCCCCTCCCCCAGGGGAAAAGGCTTGATATCCCAAGGCCATTATTTTTTAACATTTTTTTCTACCAGGTTCAGAATTCAGAGGAGGAAGTTTTTTGGAATGTTTGTGCTCTTATTTACCCATTCTTGCCTATTTGACCCATTTTGGCCCCAGCCCCTAAGCCCCTGGTGAGCAGTCTTGGAGAAAATGTGTGAATAGGATTTCTATGGCCAACTGTAAGGATAATTCTGACAACATTTGGATAATTTCCTATTTATTAAATGATCAATTAATACTCAAAAATGTGTTTTCATTATATAAACTATAGTAAACTTAACCCCCTCCCCTCTGAGACCCCAGACTCATATAATTCACATTTTAGAGAGCCCTTGAGACCTTTTTATCTATGAAGAGTATCTGGTTCCATCAAAAAAGACTTCGTCTCAGGTGACCTAAAACTATAGACCGTACCGACATATTATCCTAAAAGATGCCCATGGGCCTTAACGGTCACCTGAGTTCATATATAGGATGAAACAAAGACATATAACCACTATATATTGACCTATCAGGCCCTTGAAGTCAGTCAGTGATTTAATACATTTGACTTTTTAATCTATGAAGAGTATCTGGTTCCATCAAATCTGTGAATTCAGAAGAAAGATTTTTGAAATGTTATTCATTTTGACCGATTCTGGTCCCGGCCTTCTGGCCCCTGGGGGTCGGCCAGGATCAATATGGATATGACGTTACTAAAATGATATCTCAGGCTAATAATTCTAACTCATTTTGACTAATTTCTTATGAAAAAATAAGCAAATAATGTTCATAAATGTGATTTTCCTATATAAACTATAGTAAATTTTACCCCCTCCCCCAGGGGAAAATCTAAGATCCAAGGCCATTTTTTTAACATTTTTTTCTACCAGTTCCAGAATTTCAGAGAAGTATTTGAATGTTTGGCCTTATTGACCCATTATGGCCTATTTGACCCATTTTGGCCCCGCCCCTAAGCCCTGGAGTCAGTCATGGAAAATGTGTTAATAGGATGCAATGGCCAACTGTTAGGGATAATTCTGACAACATTTGGATAATTTCCTGTTATAAATGACCAATTAATACTCAAAAATGTGTTTTCCTTATATAAACTATAGTAAACTTAACCCCCTCCCCTCTGAGACCCCAGAGTCATATAATTCACATTTTTAGAGAGCCTTGAGACCTTTTCATCTATGAAGAGTATCTGGTTCCATCAAAAGACTTCGTCTCAGGTGACCTAAAACTATAGACCGTACCGTCTCATAATTAAATGTCAGTATTTGAGGAGAATATATAATGCCACTTACCTTCTTAAATTCCATTATATCCAATCAACAAGATGATACAATACTTGATACTAGTATATGAATAGCCACTGTCACACATAAGGAAAAAAAGAGCAAGAGTAAAACGGCAATTAACGTTAGACGCTCAAAAGAAACGATTATGCCATTAGTTTTCTTGCATTCATCCCGAGGAACTGGAACGGCCATATTAGCGGTTTATGATGTAAAGTGTATCATCTCCCACTATTTTATACCCATTGACTTGTCAAATGTCAAGGTCAAAAAATTGCCCCTATTCAAAAATAGATCTATTTAATTCCAATGAGACATACGTCGCATTCTAGGCGAACATTGTTTAATCATATAAATACACTCAGGGAAATATATGTCCCAAAGAGGAAGTTTAACTCACTTAAATATGATTTTAGAAACTTGAGCTTCACTGATATCTGTAGTAACTTGCTGTCTCTTTGGTGATATACATGAAAAGTTGATCTACTGCAGTAAACGCATCTAATAACATCATATGATTTATATTCAGTGGCATTCCTTAAACATATATCAATACTTATGATACTTGAGATAAGTTTTGTAGCACTTTTCCACCAAAAATGAAATATCGTTGACTCTATAACACACTGCAGTCCTAACATATAATAATTATAGGCGTATCCGTTGCACGATATGTTATCTTTTGATATTTTACTCTATTAAAATATTCTCCAAAATCTTAATTCGATCAAGTAAGCTGCAGTCATTATTACGATTTAAATAAGACATAATAACATTTTATATACTTGTTGGAATGAATAACAATCAACATGTAGTATCCTTACAATCCATGTGAACAACAAGTACAAGTGTATGATAGGTTAAAAAAGGCTGGTATATATTTACACATTGAAATATTCAGTATTACTAAAGTATTAGACCGTTTATCCCCATCCGATATCTGTTATCGACCTTTATATAACTACAAAATATATCTTGGGAATTGAATAATATCATAATATTTTAATCATGTCCCTAGTACTGTTACGAATCGCGTGTCTTGTTTTGTTCTTTCTTTGTATCTTACGTCACAAAGGTATGAGAGACCGCGTTTACGTCCGTATGAAAGAAGGTTGGCTCATTTCCAGGTAACTTACAATGTGAAGGCCG
Organism: Argopecten irradians; assembly: GCF_041381155.1. Classification (NCBI taxonomy): domain Eukaryota; kingdom Metazoa; phylum Mollusca; class Bivalvia; order Pectinida; family Pectinidae; genus Argopecten; species Argopecten irradians. Next base: position 12,022,734 of record NC_091147.1, on the reverse strand, counting down.
TTACAAGAGTCGGTGCAAATTGCATTATGGTGATAACAACACTAAATGCACTTTGGTCATTTGCAGAGCTTTGTGTTGACAGATACTTTCTCTAATACAAATTCAATTTAGATTAGTAAAACTAACATCTGTTTGAAATTAATCCGCTAAGCTGACACATAGCTGAAGTAAAAAACTGGTGAACCCAACTCATTGACTTATTTATTCAGATTTCTTCCAAATATGGCATTAAATGCCCTCACAAATTTCTGTATTTCAATTTTCACTTAATTTGATGATCTTCTTTTACATTTTGACTCATTTAGATGCAACCGTCGCTATTTTGACATTTCGTGACCTCTTCAAAATCATAATCAAGATATCTGTTGTCTCTACAAGCTAATGTACCAGTATACCAATTTTCTTTGGAATTGTACCATTTCTAATGTTAATGGAAATTTAGAAACCTATTATACCTCTAAAAAAGTACATACTATCTGTAATAACCATGTGCAGTTTTAAGACAAATTGCCAAATTGGTGTTTTGAATATATCCTTGAACACTTAATGTGAATGGACAGTCATCGCATTTTATTGACATCGTGCAAGATACAAATTGTGACCCCTTCTGGGGTTTCATGTATACAGTATTGCGGCCATCTAGGAATTCTTGTGGAAAAATAAAACTCTTTTAGTAAATACTATCTGCTTTTTAAAACCAATGGCCAATTCGTTCTGGAGAAAATATCTGGAAATCATTATGGGATGTCGATAACCCGATGTGGTAAAGTATGATGTAACGTCGACAAGTCCCACTTTCTGGTGAATTGGCATCATGAAATCACGTCAAACTATGCGGGACACTTGATCGACGGTGCATCATACATGATTTTCGTCTTTTTGGGATCGAGGAACCTTCGTATTATGGGCCAACAGACGGACATGTAGATATACAAACGAACACGGGGATTACTATAGGGGTTTTATATCTCGGGGATGGTGTCGAAGGTAACCGTGAATGTTGACATATTATCCAAAAAGATGCCCATGGGCCGTAATGGTCACCTGAGTTCATATATAGGATGAAACAAAGACATATAACCACTATATATTGACCCATTAGGCCCTTGAAGTCAGTCAGTGATTTAATACATTTGACTTTTTAATCTATGAAGAGTATCTGGTTCCATCAAATCTGTGAATTCAGAAGAAAGATTTTTGAAATGTTATCCATTTTGACCGATTTTGGTCCCGGCCTTCTGGCCCCTGGGGGTCGGCCAGGATCAATATGGATATGACGTTACTAAAATGATATCTCAGGCTAATAATTCTAACTCATTTTGACTAATTTCTTATGAAAAATAAGCAAATAATGTTCATAAATGTGTTTTTTCCTATATAAACTATAGTAAATTTTACCCCCTCCCCCAGGGGAAAATCTGAGATCCCAAGGCCATTTTTTAACATTTTTTTCTACCAGTTCCAGAATTTCAGAGAAGTATTTGAATGTTTGGCCTTATTGACCCATTATGGCCTATTTGACCCATTTTGGCCCCGCCCCTAAGCCCCTGGTGATCAGTCATGGAAAATGTGTTAATAGGATGCAATGGCCAACTGTTAGGGATAATTCTGACAACATTTGGATAATTTCCTATTATAAATGACCAGTTAATACTCAAAAATGTGTTTTCCTTATATAAACTATAGTAAACTTAACCCCCTCCCCTCTGAGACCCCAGAGTCATATAATTCACATTTTAGAGAGCCTTGAGACCTTTTTATCTATGAAGAGTATCTGGTTCCATCAAAAGACTTCGTCTCAGGTGACCTAAAACTATAGACCGTACCGACATATTATCCTAAAAGATGCCCATGGGCCTTAACGGTCACCTGAGTTCATATATAGGATGAAACAAAGACATATAACCACTATATATTGACCTATCAGGCCCTTGAAGTCAGTCAGTGATTTTATAAATTTGACTTTTTAATCTATGAAGAGTATTTGGTTCCATCAAATCTGTGAATTCAGAAGAAAGATTTTTGAAATGTTATTCATTTTGACCGATTCTGGTCCCGGCCTTCTGGCCCCTGGGGGTCGGCCAGGATCAATATGGATATGACGTTACTAAAATGATATCTCAGGCTAATAATTCTAACTCATTTTGACTAATTTCTTATGAAAAATAAGCAAATAATGTTCATAAATGTGATTTTCCTATATAAACTATAGTAAATTTTACCCCCTCCCCCAGAGGAAAATCTGAGATCCCAAGGCCATATTTTAACATTTTTTTCTACCAGTTCCAGAATTTCAGAGAAGTATTTGAATGTTTGGCCTTATTGACCCATTATGGCCTATTTGACCCATTTTGGCCTCGCCCCTAAGCCCCTGGGGATCAGTCATGGAAAATGTGTTAATAGGATGCAATGGTCAACTGTTAGGGATAATTCTGACAACATTTGGATAATTTCCTATTATAAATGACCAATTAATACTCAAAAATGTGTTTTCCTTATATAAACTATAGTAAACTTAACCCCCTCCCCTCTGAGACCTCAGAGTCATATAATTCACATTTTTAGAGAGCCTTGAGACCTTTTTATCTATGAAGAGTATCTGGTTCCATCAAAAGACTTCGTCTCAGGTGACCTAAAACTATAGACCGTACCGTCTCATAATTAAATGTCAGTATTTGAGGAGAATATATAATGCCACTTACCTTCTTAAATTCCATTATATCCAATGAACAAGATGATACAATACTTGATACTAGTATATGAATAGCCACTGTCACACATAAGGAAAAAAAGAGCAAGAGTAAAACGGCAATTAACGTTAGACGCTCAAAAGAAACGAATATGCCATTAGTTTGCTTGCATTCATCCCGAGGAACTGGAACGGCCATATTAGCGGTTTATGATGTACAGTGTATCATCTCCCACTATTTTATACCCATTGACTTGTCAAATGTCAAGGTCACGAAATAGCCCCTATTCATAAATAGATCTATTTATCTGATTAAATTTCAATGAGACACACACCGCATTCTAGGCGAACATTGTTTAATCATATAAATACACTCAGGGACACATATGTCCCAAAGAGGAAGTTTAACTCACTTAAATATGATTTTAGAAACTTGAACTTCACTGTTATCTTTAGTACTGTAACTTGATGTCGCTTTGGTGATATGCATAAATGGTTGATATAATGCAGGAAAGGCATCTACTAACATTATATGATTTATATTCAGTGGCATTCCTTAAACATATATCAATAATTATGATACTTTAGATAAGTTTTGTAACACTTTTCCACCAAAAAATGAAATATCGTTGACTCTATAACACACTGCAGCCTAACATATAATAATTCTAGGCGTATCCGGTTGCACGATATGTTATCTTTTGATATTTTACTCTATTAAAATATTCTCCAAAATCTTAATTCGATCAAGTAAGCTGCAGTCATTATTAAGATTTAAATAAGACATAGTAACATTTCATATACTTGTTGAAATGAATAACAGCAACATGTAGTATCCTAACAATCCATGTGAACAACAAGTACAAGTGTATGATAGGTTAAAAAAGGCTGGTATATATTTACACATTGAAATATTCAGTTTTACTAAAGTATTAGACCGTTTATCCCCATCCGATATATGTTATGGACCTTTAAATAACTATAAAACATATCTTGGGAATTGAATAATATCATAATATTTTAATCATGTCCCTAGTACTGTTACGAATCGCGTGTCTTGTTTTGTTCTTTCTTTGTATCTTACGTCACAAAGGTATGAGAGACCGCGTTTACGTCCGTATGAAGGAAGGTTGGCTCATTTCCAGGTAACTTACAATGTGAAGGCCGTGCAAATTGCATTGTGGTGATAACAACGCTAAATGCACTTTTGTCATTTGCAGAGCTTTGTGTTGACAGATACTTTCTCTAATACAAACTCAATTTAGATTAGTAAAACTAACATCTGTTAGAAATTAACCCGTTAAGCTGACACATAGCTGAAGTAAAAAAAAATATTTATTCAGATTTCTTCCAAATATGGAATTAAATGCCCTCACAAATTTCTGTATTTCAATTTTCACTGAATTGTGATGATCTTCATTTACATTTTGACTCATTTAAATGCAACTGTCGATATTTTTGTACATTTTGTGACCTCTTCAAAATTATAATCAAGATATTCATTGTCCCTAAAAGCTAATGTACCAGTATACCAATTGTCTTTGGAATTGTACCATTCTTATTGTCGAGGGAAATTTAGGCGTTTTGAATATATCCTTGAACACTAAATGTGTATGGACACTCATCACATTTTATTGACATCGTGCAGGTTACAAACGTTGGCTCCTTCAGGGGTTTAATGTACATGTATACAGTTTTGCGGCCATCTAGGAATTCTTGTTGAAAGAATAAAATTCCTTTGGTAAATACTGTTTGCTGTTTAAAACTAATGGCCTGGAGAAAATATTTGGAAACTATTACGGGATTTCGATAAACCGATGAGGTAGAATACCATATATCGTCGACAAGTCCCACTTTCTGGTAAATGTGACATCATGAGATTACGTCAAAGTATGCGGGACACTTGATCGACGGTGCATCATACATTATTTACGTCTTTTTGGGATCGAGGAACCCTCGTATTGTGGGCAAACAGACGGACATGTAGATATACAAACGAACACGGGGATTACTATAGGGGTTTTAAATCTCGGGGATAGTGTCGAAGGTAACCGTGAATGTTGGCATATTATCAAAAAACTATAGACCATACCGATTCATAATTAAATGTCAGTATTTGAGGAGAATATATAATGCCACTTACCTTCTTAAGTTCCATTATATCCAATGAAGAAGATGATACAATGCTAGGTACTAGTGTTGGAAGAGCCACTGTCACACACAGGTAAAAAAGGAGCAAGAGTAAAACGGTAATAAACGTTAAACGCTCAAAAGAAACGAATATGCCATTAGTTTTCTTGCATTCATCCCGAGGAACTGGAACGGCCATATTAGCGGTTTATGATGTACAGTTATCATCTCCCACTATTTTATACCCATTGACTCGTCAAATGTCAAGGTCACGAAATAGTCCCTATTCATATATACCGTAGTACATAATATGCATATTGCTGACTGTCTAACGAAATATATATAGTACAACTAATGCAGCTAGTAACACGAAATTTGTTAAAACACTAATTTGAAAGACGCGAGTCAAACGACTCTGTACCGCTTTGGACATGATTAATGTTATCACCCAGGAAACTGTTTCTCTCAGTGTATTTATATTTCTGCGTCACCAAGAAGTTTCATATCCTAGACAAGTTTGAATGTACAATTAGGCATGAGGAAGTTGAAAAGGTCAGAATAACAGTCGAAACTTCTCTTGTGGCAGGATCCTAGGGATTCGGACTCGCATGCAATCAAATCTGACATGGTAGGCTCTGTTAAGTCTCATAGGTATATACGGGTATGTACGGGTATATATAGCATAGAAATGGAACTCATAATCATATTTCGAAAGCTCGTTATATTAAGACTGTGCGCTTATAGATCTATACGTTAGTGAAATGGGTTCACACTAATCAATGTTAACAATATGTTCCTAAGTACTCGAGAGTTTTGACCTTGACCTTAGATCATCGTGATAATATATGCACTTGGTGGTCGAATCTTTCGGACTTTTTATCTCATTTTAGATAAAGCATTTCCACGAATATGTTCTAAAAATATCTTTACGGCGAATAAGAAATAGAACACTTCATGCTAACACGTAATGTCTGTGTATACGATGTAGGCAACAATGACATGTAATGTAATCTTTACGTGGTTTTATTTATAACAATGCTAGATCTAATGTTGACTAATGTTAGAAAAAGCGATACATTAAATGTGCAATGCGTAACAATAACGCACCAATGCATTGCTTCATGCCAGAAATAATTATACATACAAGATATCAAAACATTTTAATACTACCCGCAACAAAATTATGTTTTGATGAACTCAGTTTAAACTTATTGAATTGTCTGTTTAGTATATAAATCATTCACTGTTTTTGGTTTTTAATTAATTGATATATCAATTTCTGAATATTTCAACCAATCAATAATAAGTTCTGATCGTTAGTTAGGCTAATTATAATATTATGTATATTTTGTAAATTGGTGTAAACAATAAAAAAATAAATATTGAAATATATTTTAAGTTGTATAGTTTGTATAACTACCGTATGCAAGTATGTATTTATCGAATTACACATAATCAAAAAATGTACATATTCCATAGTATTGTAAGTAGATTCTGTATCTGAACATGCATTTCTTTTGTCAGTTCTAAACCACGAATGATATGTGAGATCAGAAATCCTTAGAACGTACGCCTGACCTATTTTAATTTTCAGTGATATTCATTTCTATGATTGAATGTTATTTTTGCCTTTATTTGTTCTTTTCTCAGATTTGCAAGTGATGTTTTAAATAGAACAATCATTATCGCTCACAGTTTACGTTATAAGAGTTAAAAAACAAAATTTGAATGTGGCAGTTGTAATGTACCGTCGACTGAGGAACACTCTCACCGTACTTTCTGATGGCGAATTGATAATAATGAACTGTGGACGTTAAAATCTTAATGCATGTTGATTTTTAATTTTGTGAACTTGAGAGATGTGAAAATTTTAAAGAAGATATCAACGAAAACCATATACATTTATTTACATTTGTGTTTTAAAGTATAAATTGTATTACGTTGGCGACTTCTGTAGTCTCAATATTTGCAATAACTCGGTGCTATATATGTGAGTGCATGAAATATCCAATATGATTGAGTTCTTATTTTCTTTGTATGTTGCTTTAATGAAAAATGCAAAAGTCTTGTAAAAGTAAAAACCTGCATTCATTATCGCTTTCTCTCATTTATTTGATGTAATTTTAGAATGTGAACTAAAATTAGTTGAATGATTTAAAAAAAATAAAAGATCCAGTTCTAAAATATAGCTGTTTTAGACAAAAAAAACTAAATTCGGTATATACCTATTTTTAATGAATTCAGATTTTTCAATACAAAGGAAACAAAAAATAACATCAATTTTGAGAGTCATGACAAATCTAATAGTTTAAACATTCCAAAATAGTTAGAATACGGCGATCTGTCGATATATTTAGTTGTACAATCTTGTCCAGGTACGAATGAGATGGCCTCGGTTTCTATGGTATCATACATGTTCAGGTGGATAATTCCACAGAGGAAGCTTGTCTGACGTCTCTCTGTGGTATCTCCTCCGAACTTGGCGGTCCAGAGCCTCTTCCTCTCACTGTTGATGATACTGGGACGATCCTTGTAGATGTTGTGGACACCTGTTGGGGCTGGAACGGTGGTGGCGGCGGTCCTGAAGTCAAATGTATACAGAGCATAGACGAAGTACATTCCTGCACCTGCCATGGCAGGAACAGAGAGCTTCCTCCCGTCAGTACTCAATGTCAGGTTCCGTAGGAACGAGGTACTGCTGTCCCGCAGGCTCCATGATACATCTATGGAAATAACAGTAATCATTACAAAATATATTTGTTTTTAATTTCGTATCAACATGCTATTAGCATAATCAGGGATAAACTGAAGTGAGACCTAGAGAGAGATCTACAATGTACTTACTTTGACCAGGGTGGATATCATTAGCGTAAAGATGTGCGGCGAAATTTCTCCCCGTCCACCAGTGGAGTGGCCCTGGAATTAAAGACAGCGTTTTGATGATTTTAAATCCATCCACAAATATCAAAGCAATATTTAGAAATAAAGTAAAAAAAAAAAAAAAAAAAAATAAGGAAATAATAACTATAGTAGATCAATCTTAGTAGCTGGTCATATCAAATATTTTTGCCAGACGTTGAAATGCATGCTGTGATGCAGGAAATATAAGGTAAGATGTGTACTTCAATTTTAGCTATAAGAAAGTTTAGTTTGAAATTCATGATATAGAAATACAAAAGATCAAGACATGTGAATAAAATGGAAACTTACGCTCGTCTTGATTAGGACGCCGTCCGTATCTGTTGCGATCTTCTAGCTATACAAGTGCAAACACATAGAGCGTAAACTAAACAAAACGTTTAGTGTAAATAAAATAAAATTTAAATTATTAAAAAAAATGTTGAATTTGTACAAGAAGTAAAATACCATACCTTTATGCCGAAATTGACTGGGATCTAGGTAAGACATAAGCGGTTATACTGTATCAAGGCTTAATGGTGAGCATATCAACATAGTTTAATTTACATGTAGACTATAAGAAACTCATAATTTATTTTAAATCTGATGACTATTTTCAGAAACATTTTAAATGTCGACAATCTCTTTATTAAATGTATCAGCAATGTATACAATTATCCTCGATACATGTTTTGAGTTGTTAGGGTAATGTTTTATATCCTCCTGATCCACTCACCTGTAGGATAACTTCCTGGAGACGGTCGTCAGACTGTAAACAACAAAGGGTATCATTGTCTTCAGTCTTCAGTACAAACTCATACAGCGTAGCAACTGTCTCCTTTCCCCGGAAGTCACACGGCAGACATATTTGCCCCGCAATTTCTGTTTGGGCGCCAATTTCCGGCGCCGCTGTTGCGTCCGGTGGCGACCGATTGTTGACTGTCTGACGAACTATATATAGTACAACTAATGCAGCTAGTAACACGAAATTTGTTAAAACACTAACATGAAAGACGCGAGTTAAACGACTCTGTACCGCTTTGGACATGTTTCATGTTATCAACCAGGAAATTGTTTCTCTCTGTGTATAATTGTTCTGCTCAGTGAGGTATGGTGCAAGCATTTTAAGTATAAGGCTGCTAAAAATACCGGGAAACGAGGTCATTATGTAATTCCGGGAATGATAATATTATAAAAATAATACACAAGTGTGTATGATGTCATTTTGTCGACGTCATGACAATGACCTGTCGGGGTACTTAAGCATTGTCTGTAGATAATAAGGGTAAAATATAAAGATTATCGAAATTATACAACGTCTGTTTGTTTATTACACAAGAATGTTGAGTCCGATGTTGTGCAAATAAAGATTGTAACATGAAGAGATTTGGACTCATATTTCCAGACATTATCTTTCGGTTGCAATGTTTATGTTAAAATGGTATCATAAGCTTCTGTTCTGAGTGAATACAACGGGTTAAAAGTGTGTAACTATTACTATATGTTATGGTTTTGTCATTTCTGGAATTAGTCATACTACAATGTAATGAAAAATATTAGAAATTATGATATAACATCTGTTCATTTCATATGTTACAACAATGTATTTTGTTCCTGATACTGGTAAAACAAATTACACACATCAATTAATAAATAAAACAAATGATTCGAAAGGCTTCAAACTGGGAAAACAGTAACAGAACGTATGACACAAAATCGACTGTATCTCCATTTAAATTACTGCTAGACATCCTGACGTTCTAATATAATGACTATCAAGGGAGGTAAATCACGTGAACTTGTACTTGGTTTGACTCACCGTCGTCTGACAGGAAAGATACATATATATATTGCTTGTTCTATTTGACCGTAATTTCATTGTTAAAAACAAATTTAACGTTTTAAACCAATGCAATTAATCATTTGTAACAATAAAACAAAGTGTGATTTGAGAGTGGCTGTTCTGCTATATGAAGTTTCTGTTATGTTGAAGATGACTGACGACTATATACGTGTCTAAACTGATATGGAATGTTTATGCTAGGTTTACACTATGTTCCCGGCGGCCACGGCAGCCCCGTTTCGGGCCACCGTGGACAAAACGTGGTGACCGCGAGACAACTTGAGACAACGCAGAAGGACGTGATAGACAAACGTGAGCGGTCGTGATTACCTTGGATGCCGTGCCAGATTTTTAAACTGTCAAAAAATTTGCCACGGCAGTCACGGTACAGATGGTAAACGCCACAGGACGTCATAAAACGGGATTGACGTAACAAAACGTAACAATGCGTGTGAGGCCGTAACAAAACTTCCAGACGGTCCGTGGTGGAACGGGCAGCAAGCACGTTTCCCGGAATCTAACGGTGATTTCAAGTTTTGTGACATTCTGTTGCGTTTTTTCCACGTTTTATCACGGTTGATGCAGATTGGCTGCACGTTTTGTGCCGTTTTGTCAAGGTTTGTCAAGGTTTTGACGGAAAGCTAAGGTGGATGATAACCGTTTCGATACGTTCTGTCAAGGCACATCACGGCTTGTAGCGATTGAAAGCCCGACGTGATACGGCGTGTTACGTCTTATTACGGTTTTACGTTGCAACCAATATCTGATGAAGTATCATTGCCTGGCCTGGTACATATTTGCTACTTCATGGATTATTTGTATTATTAAACAGAAATAGTCATTATCAAACACATTAAAACCATCAAATTATACAAAAGCTATTATTGCAAAAGACAGATTAAGTGATTAACCATTACAGAAAACAATGGCGTAAAAACACTTGGCTATAATATTTATATATTCATACCAAATTTAATTTCTAATTAAAATGTGTTTGAAATGACATTTTCGGCAATAAATATTGTTTCATTTGCTTCAAAAAAATCCCGGTATCAGACTTTCATCCCTAGTAAGCCTTGGCGGACCATGAAAAACGTATCGGAGCTTGATCAAAACGTGTAAAACGTAGCAGACCTCATCAGATCGTAACAGGCCTAGTGAGAACGTAGTGGTATCCTTGATAGACCGTGCTAAAGCCGTAGTGTACCTTTAACCTCCCGGAACAGCACTTTCCCGAATATCCACGGTCCATGACGTCATCCGTAAAAGACCGTGGCAAAACTTCACAAGACCTAGCTCAACTTGAATACAGAGACAAAAATAGCCAAAATTCCACGGCGCACCACGTTTCGGGCAAACGGGGCTACCGTGATCGCCGAGAACATAGTGTAAACCTAGCATTATGTTGATTTTATTACCAAGTCTTCTTTTCATCTCCTTCATATTGGGGGTCAACTGGTCATTTTGGTGTACATTGTTGTGAGTTCAAACACTACATTTAAAGAGCAGTGATAGGCTGAAATGGTATGTCACAATTTATTGTTTTAATCTTTATTCAAGAACTGATGTAAGCATTTTTAACTCCATCGGGGTATGAAAGACATTTTGTTTGCAAACTGTGTGAATCCGAGTAGCGGATTCTCACAAAAATTTGCAAACAAAATTTATTTCATAACCCGATGAAGTCAAAAATAGTTAAATCTATTCTTATAATTGATTTTTCAGACTACTTGATAATATGAAATACGTTTAAACGTACGATTCCATTTATTTTCAAATGGATTTTTTTTTCTGAATCAATACGCAACGTCGACGTCACTATTGTGACGTCATAATAACGTCGTGTTTTCGCGCCAGTCTTGGAGGTTTTCGAAAAAGAATATGTCAATCAGAAAGTCGGATTTAGTATGAAAACAAATAAACATTAATTATTACATATTATAAATTCAGTTATAATCAAGATTGACATCAACATCATAATCATCACCATTATCATCATCATTGTCTCCTTCTTCGTCTAAAATATCTGTACTTCTATACGTTATCATGCCATTTATAGATATAGGGCTTTTAACACTCGGAATAATTATAATACTCCATTTTAACGAATTTACGTAATTCAAGGTTTAGTGTTTCTACCATATTTGATAAAGGTTTGAAGTAGAAGCCATACTTAATGTTTCAATATACAGTCATTCCTCCATGATTCGATCTCCAGTGAATTGAATTTCTCGCTGTATCGAACTTTTTGCTTGGTTCCGAATAGGTTCTTTACTACTTAATATTACTAACAAACCAATGTATGAATCCAAGTTTTATGTGAATCGAAGTTTCTTTACGGGGCAATTGTTACGAACCATAGGTAATTGACACTCGATGAATTGCATCACGATAAAAAAGTCGGTCCTTTGAACTTCGAAACATCGAGGTTTAACTATAAAGTTAGGAACAGTTTTTCATTATTCCTTCAATTCTGATATAATAGAAGAAGCATGAACAAATAAATCATTTTATTATCACAATTGACATTAATTAGCTGTGATGTTTATTTGTCTTGCAGCCAAGTATCCCGTATGGTTTTACTGTAATAGACACTGAGAGAAAACAGATCGCTTTTCAGCATATGCGTCGAAAGACAAACATATTTGCAATAATGTCGACATCTTGTCGCCATGTTTTGTTTTGGATCGGGATAGGAAACAGAAACGACAAATACATATTCAAGTAATTACCTTCACAAAACATTAACTTTTTGTTGGCGATGATATAAGCTCGCAAAGGCTTTTACGATGGTAGGAAACTTGATTGTCCGGAGAACGCCCACGTTTCGGGCAGGTGGCCCTTTCCGCGTTCGTACCGGAAATCGAACCCGGTCGGCTAGGTGAAAGGCATTCACCATTAGTAAACCACTCGATCACCAAACGTTTTGATTTTCATGCTATTGTATATGATTAATATTGTTATTTATACATGAATGTCAATGTAAACAGTTCAAACAGAAATGCTGAATGATGACACAAAAACAACATTTACATATTTTCTTAATAGTTAGCACATTTTTATTCTTCATAAAAATAAATAAATAAATATATTCAGCGATATAAAAATAATGATCACATTCTTTTCTTCACAAATTGAATTGTAAGTTCTAGTTTTAGATAACCATTATGTTTATCTGAATTACGTGTCCTTATTCAAAAATATACCTGATATCGTAGGTAAGGATCATTGTTGCCAACAGTTAAGAAGATGCGGGAAAAATCAATAATGTTTTTCCAACTCTATTACTACAATGAAAAAAGATATATCATGAGTAAAACTTTTTAAAGGTATTTTCCGCGACGAAAAACAAAAGCCACAAAATCATTATAATCGGGATACATAATCCTATCTTTTGCCACATAGTCATACATGCCCTTCCCCGTTTAACTTCATAGTCATGGTAAGACACCAGAGGCCGAAGCATTGAACCTGAATTAGATGTTCCCCCACGTGATGATCTACAATGGCAGCACTGACAGGAGCGAATTGTTTGTGTACCTATTGATGGCGCATCAGTGGACTGACACCGAACACAATCTCCATAAACATGTCGAGACGGTGGAAGGACATTGTATTTTCGAAAAGGCAACCTCCACGTAAAGAAATCCCCATTTGAAGCCTCACTATATGTATCACACGCCTCTTCATTTGCCGACAGCTGATGCCGGCTTGCTGGGCGCAAGTTTGCGAACCGTCTCTCGAAACTCTTTGTAACATGTCTATAAAATGATTTAGACGATACGTTCGAATTAATATGATTTAGTCGACATGACGGTGTTTGTGTTGCAACATTCTTATGTCGTGAAATGTTGTTATGGTCACAAATCGGTGTTGTCTGTTCTCTTGTCATCGTGACATTCGTCCCAAACACTTGGAGTACATGATGTTGTGACACATGTTGCGGATTTTGTTCATTTTCACTAAAATGTCTTACCAGATTCAATTGAATATCTTGAAGATGTCTTTCAATTAGGACATCTTCAGAATGGAATGCATTAGGACGACAAGAGCGAGGTGTAATTGGTTCTTGCTCGATCATTTCACAACTTTCTACCTCTGACGCAGTGAGTTGTATGTTTCTATCGACAAAGTTTTCCTCTGGTGAAAAGAAGTCGGAACTGCTGTGACAGGCAGCTGGAGGAAGTTCTAGAGGGGAGCGAGTGCTGGACTCGCCTCTTTCGTCGAGGCAATATGGACAGTTACATACATGCTGGCGTTCAGCCCCAGGTGACTCCGGACTCAAATAGCATTCGTCAGAATAGGCCATCATCGTTTTAAAACTGATATATGATTTCTGTGAAATAAATAAATGAGTTACTAAACTGTCAATAAAAATATTAATGTGTAAGGAATATTCACGTAATGTTTTCATTGAATGATTAACTCACTGATTAACTTCTCCTTTCAAAATGTTTAAGTTATATGTGACATATTTCGCATACTTACAAATAAGTTTTTAATATGTTCTTCACCACAAAAAGTTAACAACATTCTGAAAATTACAATACTTTCAATGCATAGTTTTTAATGTTACAAGTACAAATGTACAAGTACAAAGAAAATGATTAACTGCCAAATTCATTATATAACATATACAGTGCACTACAATGAGTACATACGGTCAGACCATG
>NC_091147.1:11585029-11708491 GCF_041381155.1 Argopecten irradians | reverse complement strand
CAACAAATGGCGCAAAATCATAGGCGTACGCGGCAAATCATAGGCATACGCGGCAAATCATAGGCGTACGCGGCACTCCAGGCATTGCATGGACACAGAGAAGTCCGAATCTTTGAGTTCATTCCTTTGAGTTTAGGCTAGAAAATTATTTTATCATATACTGCTATAGTTTAAAGTACGTCCTTTTATTTCTAAATTATGTCTTCTAGCTACATGAAATAGAAACTAAAATAAACAAGCAGAACTGATCACTCTTCCTATGCCATGCATGATTCATATTATTATGCATCATATTAATTTAATTACATTAATTCTTATTTTAGTTTCTGTGATCTTGCTCTCATCTTTGAAAACAAAACAATCAATACAAAAGCATTCTAAAGTTGGAAGGAGATAAATTCTATGTATTGATGTTGTTGGCATGATATGAAGTCAAAGTAGAAAAAAATAAATATTGAATGTGATGTCAATAATCAGAAAAGAATATAGGTTCGCGATTTTAAGTATTGGATAATCTTTAAAAGTCCATTCACTCGGGCATTCTGTTACAGTTCATGGAATAGCAACATCTCTTTCAAAAGTTTTCACAGTTGCAACGTAAACACCCGCCATATTTTCATTCGGTTTTTTTTTCTTAATCTGGTTCCCTTTTGCGCTTATACTTTCGTTTTCCAGCCGGTTCAAGCACTCAAGTGATAAGGATTTCGGCGTATCTAAAGCACAAACAAGAAACGGGAAAGGAAAAATTGGATTTCGTTCTTCGGATTTTCGGGCGGCTGAAATAGGGGCGGTAATTTTTTATTTATTTATTTTTTTTTTAACTTTTCCATTTTAAGGGCGGGAAATCCCGAAGAACTAGGTTTCAAATTGGTGTGGCCTTGATCATATTTTTAAACAGAACTTCGAGTATTTTAGACTTCGCGATGTGTCCTGGTCGGCATTTACAGTAGTTACGATCTGTATTCATAAATCTAAATGTAGTCTATCTAATATGTATTCAAATTATTTAAAAGTAATATCACTTCAATTTGAGACTTTACATAGCAGCTGGAATAAAAGCAAATGAAAATTAAAAAAAAATAAACTATACAGTATGAAAACTGAACGATTTCACCATTTTATTTTTCGAGATATCGGCAGCCATATACATGTACATGTACGTACACATAAAGATTTGCATGTACGTGTAACACAATGGTTTATAGCATTCCTTTAAAACAAGATATACATGGTAATAACGAAATATATATCTTCATAGGCACTTATTGAGATATGTGTTGGTAATTATGTATTAATATTATTAATTTCCCCAGCTATGGGCTGTGGCCTGAGGTGATCTACATAATGTACCAGCGAAGCCATGCAGTGGTCTAGCCATGTGGTTCACGTTTCGTTATATTAGATAGTGTTGTGAACAGCTTTTTCATGTATAACAGAAACGCGACAAAATAAAATCAAATGTCTATTCATGACTTATTCACAACATGGCTTTCTACGTGTGAACTAAACACTCTGAAACAATAAGAAACCATTTTGAGGACCCGGATGTAAACTTTCTGTGAAGTCACGCCATCTTTCTGAAAACGGTAAACGTATCCGTATCCGTATCGGGCAGGGAGAAACATTTTACTTGATTTTCCACTATTAGTTATCTTTTCTGTTCTTTTTCTAATCTTAAATTCTTAAAAAATAAATTGCAATAAACGTTTGAGTTCCTCATCTTAAATTATAGACAATGTAATATAATACATTATTATTAAAATATTATCTGTAGAGGTAACTATCAAATTATATCTATACACGAAGTCGAATAAATGGTTTCTCCCGGTCCGATACGGATACGATTACCGACTCGGATTCGTGCTTAGTGCGAAAACTCTACAATAGTACACATGTGTATACTTGTTTTGGAGATGACTCGGCCATTGATCACACTATAGTACAGGGATAATGTTTGCTTTCATATCTGTTTGAATGGGGTACGTGTATAAACTAACCAATGCTTGAGCTTAGTCTCTGTCAACATATGACGAACGGTTGTTATGTTGTTCATTGATTTTTATCAACTGAAACTTTTAATCGCAGTTAGTAATTTAGTTGTAAGACAATTTATTACAGTTCAAATATTGCATTCAATTGATATTTCACATTATTCTACATTTATAAAAAAGAGTAGTGCTATTCCGAAATTGTAAACATTGGATTGACTTATTCATGCCTTTTCAAATTGAAGGTTACAAATGTCTTTCTAAAGTTCGCATCCACATAAAAAATGAACTTGATTCTAAACAGTTACAGTAAATGTAAATGTAGAACTACAATAGTAATTAGACGGTTTAATATATATTCTTTACATGTGTTTATATTATTACCCAAGGATTTATAAAATGTAAGTATCACTTAGTAATGAACATTATTATTTAGCTGTTCGAGCGAATACGATTTAATTTTTTAGCCCCGTCCCCGTGTGTGGGCGGTACTTGGCCACCTACATTTCTCTTAGGCTAATAGCATAGTTGTGATTTTGACTTTTAGGTGATAAACTGATATTATAACATTAATATTATTTCTACTGTTTTAATGTGTCTCCTAAGTTAACCATACTGGCTGGGTGTTGATCATTGTATTGTGTATATTTTATATTGTATTTTATGTTGATCATAATCCTTGGTTTACCACTTCCGTGGTTTGAACATGTAATTACATAATCAGTTCGCGTCTTTCGCATTTTTCGCATGTTTTGAACAAACAATACATGTTTAATCTGGTCTGTACCTGGTGTGACCACGTGGTTTAGTGCCGAGTAATCCCCAGTCCGGCCCACTATATACCTGTATACAGTATCGACTGGACCGTACCGGGTGAAAGTGTCGTGTAAATCAGGTAGCAACCAGCAATTCGTCAAGAGAATTTGGATTCTACGATGAAAAGTTTCCTTTTTCAAACTACACCCATAGAAGTGTTTCGTGAAGAATTACAATGAAATCCTATCCGTGTAAGTGTTATTGATATTATCTACACCTAGGATCTGTTCCATTTCTCCATAGTGGTCTGTTACACGTGTTTGGTGGTGCGGCTTACAAAGGTGAGTGGCAATAATTAGGTTTCTACACAGAGACATGTCTTTTGTTTGTTTTAACGGTTTTGTTAGGTTTTCTTTATCGATCGTTTTAATAGTCAATAGAAGTAGATAAATAGAGGTCAGTATGCTATAGATTCTGTTTGTTAATACGGTATACACCGTACGTAGGGGCGACGTGTTACATGTACGGTATACCATACTAATACTATAGCTATTACTACAATATACTGTTTAAGCGCTCTAGGCAATATGCTATTGTGTAAATTCTCGGACTTGACGAATACGTCTGATTGCGACCACTCATGCCTAACGGATATTTCAATGGTCATGATCAATTGTACTGCATATGAGAAAAAGCGAAATAAGAACATACTGAATTTTGACAAGCTGTACATGTATTACGTCATTTTACGCTCGTGGAATATATGATGTAAGTTTGTTTATTTTAAAAACGACTCCGGATTGGTGACATACCTGTAACCAAGAACATGTTTATTATAAGATTTGTGGTGTCTTAGTGATAATTGTAAAACTTCAACTAAAAAAGACATTTATACACGTTGGATACTACACTTCTAAAATGTAAAAACATAAACGTTATTTTGAACATATTGCGAAACATAATTATTACATTATATATGACTTATACAAACCACTTTCGAAAGTCCGAATGAAAAGCGAATGGCTTAGCCACGACAACATTCAATCGGTGTGTTCTTGTTTCTCCCACTTTTTTATAATAACATATAGGGGCAGTTATGTTGTGACAGCAGTTATAGTCTGCTTCACATATCCCTTACCTGGATTTTACCTGTGTTCTCCCACATTACCTGGATTTTACCTGTGTTTTTCCACATTACCTGGATTTTACACAATGTTTAAAGTTATCTAATTTCATCATTTTTTAAACAATATTTACATATCATATACCATTTTCAACAGCTAAGTCTATAGAAGACAGTTATACTATATATAAGGAGATGTCTTATAGTTTTGAATTTTAAATCAGAGAATATAAAGAGATATTTTATATAGTTTTGAATTAATACATATCAGAGAATTAAATTATAGGATTGAATTATTTGATTACTCAGACTTAATTTGGCTTGTTCTCACGGAACGGAAAATATTTAGATATGTTATTCTCTTTGATCTCCTGACAAGAATGTTGAAAACCGCATCAAAATCGGCCATTTCAGTACCGAGATACCGCCCTCCGAAGTGCCCGATTTTTACCTGTATATCGACTGCTAATCAGGCCGCTCACGCTGATTTGGGGAATAACCGGATGTGACGTCACGGGGACAACGGCAGTGAGGTGTTTGGTAATGGGGTTATAGCACAAAGGTGGACATATATGTATTCCTGAAATGGGGTTACGAGAATTTTACAAATATATATGTAGTATACAGTTAAGATGACGTTTTAATTATATATAAAATAGGAAATATTGCAACTGAAATCAGGCTAAATACATAAGTAGATTAGAGGATTCATGTATAAGTTATATGTTTTCTGGTATAAGCCCATGTGTACAAACTTTTAACTAGAAATCTTATGTCTGTTTTAACAGCTTACTAAATTAACAGACCTCGAGAATATTCAATTTTCATTATGTGATCTAAAAACAGACGAATTCGAAAAATGATGGCCATATAATTATCCATTTGAATATGTTTCTGTATAAATAAAAATTCACTAGGCCTATGGATTTCAAGAATCAGCATGACGAATAGAAAATGTGTGAAATGTATTTCATAGTTCAATACACGTAAATATCATAGACATAAATTGGGGGGGGGGGGTTAAAAAAAAAAAAAAAAAAAAAAAAAAGGAAACCACTTGAGAGATTGAATTTATGATATATCATTCATCTATAGCTGTAACAAGTCTCTCTTCCTTTTAAAGCTACATGTACCTGTATAACCGACATGTGTTATTTTAACAATCTTCAACGGTACATTTTTTGGTCATATAGATTATCATTATTGGTATTCAATAATGATCGATATTGACCAAAATTCACTAAGAATTGCATATCCGAAATCTAGCAACTATCAGAAATATCAAAATTCTGACATTATGCATTATATTTGCATTGTTCTTTCTTGACATGCCATTTGTAAATAATTTTGTAGTTTCTGTTATTAAAATGCATATACATGTAACCAGAAACATGTTTACGAGACAAATGTATATGCATGAGTCTTTCTGAAATATATACATCTAGTGATTGATACACTTGTTACATGATATGTACGGACGGTATATTTTACTGTAAACCAAGGATTTATAAGTGTAAACAAATATGACATTATACAACAATTACATGATGGTCCATCGCTAACTTACCTGTGATCTTACTTTTGACACCTGACGAGAGCTAATCAACAACGCGTGACAGGTCACTAAACACCTTTCTTACGTAATCTGGTTAGCCCCCTCATTAGTCTCGGTTGACCACGCGTTTTAGTTACTGCAGTATACAGGTATAGAAATTTACGCAGCACGACATTGGCAATTCTGAAGTATTTTGATTTGGATACTAGATATTTGGATTAGACATAGACATCTTCAGTCTCATTTTTTTCGTCTGACCCGTGCATGATTTATTTTTCAATTAAAGACACTAATGATTTAACTTGAGCAAAAAGTCGTCGGATGTGCTGTATTATATGAAAGCTGAATGTATTTCGTCAAAAAACAAATGGATCGATTTCAGTTATAACGCAGTTAAAAGATGCATTTACATATATGCAAAAAAAAATCTGTTTAGAATCATACCTTAATTTGTATTGACAGGCCTAGGTTATATGAAAAAGTCAGAAATTTATAAAGCGAGTTTGACAAGTAGACATTCAACGACACGAGACGGGTTTTGGATAATCCTTGGTATAATAATGATGTATATGTGGTTTCTACAACGTACGTGGATTATTATGTACATTTTATTGTGTATAATTATGCAGTAATCGCGCAGAGATGTTCATTTATCTACGAGAGGTACATCAATATATGCATGGTATAAATCCCTATTTTCAAGCGTATTCTAAACTCATATCTGTGATTGAGGATAATATTAATTAGGTATCGGACATGTAAACTGGTATTTGTGTATTTAAAATCGATATTTACCAACAGATAGTTTTTTATAAGATGGCAGACACCGAAAATCGCCACTCTATCTTATGCGAGTAGAGTAGGGCCCGTTGTCCTCGTGACGTCACAGGTCAGGTGGGGTCAATGGCTTGTGGCTTCAGGTGTGTTCTAGAGAATAGTCGCATTATCTCCAAAACCGTAACCGCTATGAAGCTCGCACTTTCTCCATTCTAAATTTTATCCAATAGCGCATTTATCAAGCCCTATATACCAAACCATTCCGCGTACACCTTTAATTTGGCTTGTTCTCACTGCAACATATGTTAATTAACACCTGATGGCTTGGGTCCATCCACTGACTACTTAATTGATGACTGAAGAATCAGTAATCAAAATCAATTATCAAGGCATATAATGGATTTTTTTATGAAAAGTGGATACATCTAAGATTTTGATGATAAGATTAAAAGTCTTCAGATCAGCATCCAAGCTATATGTTATAAGTATATAAGGACATCAGAGAGGTTTGACTATCACAGTTCCCTACCAACCACCAACATGGCAAACGCACGGATTCAGGTGAAATTTGGAAACAGAACATTGCTTATAATGGTTACATCTACTGTGTGAAGAACAACAGAGGAGAACGCACCTACTGGAGATGCACCAAAACCGAATGCCCCGCCACACTGAGTACCCGCAACAACATCCCTTCAGGAAATGGCTGCCACCCCCACAACCATCCTCAGGACCAAGCCAAGATCATCGCCCTGGAGATTATGGAGAACATCCGTACCCGCTGCGTGGAGGAGGTGAAACCCATACCCAGGATCTACGTAGAACAGGTTACCAAACTGCGAACTCACGACTGGAATAACGACACACTCTCCACTGTCCAACACCTACCAACATTTCAATCTAGCAAGACATTACTCTACAACGCCAGACGCACCCAGACTCCTCAACTACCAAAGACCATCCAGGACATCAATCTCGAGGGAAAGTGGACACAGACGACTGCTGGAGAAGAATTCCTTCTGCTTGACGATGGTGAGCAATCCCGCATCATAGCCTTTGCGACATCCAGCAACCTCATCGACATATGTAACGCCAATACTCTCTTCTGTGATGGAACTTTCTACACCTGTCCGACCCAGTTTCACCAGATCTACACAGTTCATGCCCAGATAGGAAATCAGATGTACCCGCTAGTCTACAATTTATTGCCCAGCAAGATCCAAACAACTTACCAACGATTTTTCACACTACTTAAGACGAAGATGACGGAACTGAACATCCAACTCAACCCGACTACTGTTTTCCTGGACTTCGAGACCGCTGCCCAGAATGCCATTCGCTCCGTATTCCCAGCAACCACACTGAAGGGATGTTTTTTTTTTCATTTCACGCAGTGTATTTGGAGGAAAGCCCAGCAAACCGGACTTCAACAACTCTACGCCGACAACGACGATGTCTGTCTGGTTCCACGAAGAAGGTTGAACATCCCACCCAAGTATCTACAGCATCATCCGTGTGTTCCAGGAAATCCAGGCCAACAACGAGATTACGCGCATCCAACATGCAGCCGGAGGACAAACCAGACCCAGAGCCAAATCTCTCATTAATGTTTCAGTGTAGTGCTTTAAGTTTAATATGTTGTATATATTTAATGTTTTAATCTTAATTAATAATCTCTTAACAATTTATGTTTTATTACATTTAACATTTTAAGATATTCAGGGCTCGCGCTGTCAGTCGCCATAGGCGCCAATGGCGAATTTGAAATGCATTTGGCGATTTAAAAACAGCATTGGCGAAAGCAAGGACGTATATGAGAATCTCACTTATAAATCCTTGGCGAAAGTAAAAATTTTCATGAACCCAAAGTTTTCCTCCCACTACAGACGTTTCCATACGGTGAAATTCGCCAATTCTAGCCATACACCAGACAATGGGGCACTGGCTTGATAATTAGGTAAACAAAAGAGGTGTGAACACTCCCTGACCACCACCCAGATCCTAATTAGCTGCCTGGGGCTGTTTCCACCTGGGCTTGGTAGTGTCACACGTGTGTATTACAGCTGAAGTTGATCGGCCGATTGGCCACCATTAGAAAACAATTACCTGGCCTTTCAATACATTTTGTGATTACAGCTAGTGAGCATTACATCAAAAACAAACACAGCTTACAACTGTAAATGATTTACTCACGTTTTTAATGTTTACTGACAGTAATAGGCCTAACTGTCCCCCAAGTCACAAAGTTTGCAATCGTAATGACCGCCATTTTGGATAATTATAATAGTCGGCACGGATCGGTACAACTTCAGGAATTCATTAAAAATGATGTTAAAAAATAGGAAGGGATTTTTTTTCCAGAATTTTTGTGTACATTTTTGAAAAAAATACATTAATTTATGAAAATATATTAATAGTAAATATAAATACATTTTAATCAATCAAATTTCAAAGAAATTTTCACTTTTTCTTTCTCTCAAATTAGATATATTTTTTATTATTTCAACTGATACTGAACAGGTTTGACAATTTTTTTTTTTTAATTTAGTACTTCTGTTGTGATGAAAATTAAGTAAATACTTCCATTCAATTAAGCTCAGTATTTTTTTATATATATATTTCAATAAAAGATATATAAAATATTAAGGTATTAGGATTGAAATACATGTTTAATTGGCATTCTTAAACGTTTCCCCTTCTTTTAATCAATTTAAAAGATATAAAAATTGTCCCCGTGAAGAATACCCAAGTAGATCGACACGCGACCCGCAAATTTCAATTGGCGAATCCAATTTTTGACCCAGAGCTAGCCCTGACATTGCATGATAAAATATGGAAACATTTGAAATGGGAATAAAATGCAGAATAGGTATATTAACAGTTAAATAGAATTGTGACTAAAAAGTAGGAGAAAGAGGAACAAACCATCCAATCATACGTCACCTACACGTATACCGGGTACACATGTCACCTACATGTACACCGGATACATACATGTATACTCAGGTACCAGGTACACGTGTTGTATATATGTACGTGTAATTTGGTAAATATTATGATTTTTCATAGATCACATGTGTAATAATTATCCCATGTATATACATTTTGACATTTGCTTTTGCCCCCCCCCCCATTTTCGCCGAGTGAAATGTTCTTAAAATGCACATTTAAAAGAAAAAAGGGTCCTCATGCACATATTTTACTTAATTTTAGAAAAATTTCCGCAGCGCGGCGCGTTTCCTAAAACGTTCAAGCACTTAATGTTCAATGAAAAAATATCCATCAAGGGATTATACTATTAAGAAAAAATGCTTCTTATAAGATTGATTTGTTTATATGTCTTCAATTCATTATTACTTTGAGTTACACAACAATGTGCCGATGGTGTGAATCCGGTATGTTCAGATCGAGCAGAATACATTGTAAAACTCATCTCAGCCATTCCGATTCGTAATGTTTTTTCTCGGGGGAGACCCCCGGACCCCCCAAACAAAAAAATCTCGCGCCTTCGGAGCTCGCACATTCATCAAAATACATCGTAAAACTCATCTCAGCTATTCTAAATCTTAATTTTTGTCCCCGGAGGAGAACCCAGGACCCCCAAAACAACAAAATTTCATGCCTTCGGTACTGACAAATTCATCAAATACATCAAAAAACTCTTCTCAGCCATTCTAAATCTTAATTTTTTTTTTCCCGGGTGAGACTCCCGGACCCCCAAACACTCAAATACCGCGCCTTCGGCCCTCGCAAAATCAACAAAATGCGTCGTAAAACTCATCTGTGCCATTCTAAAAAAAAATTTCCCGGGGCAGGCGCTCGCAAAATCCTCAAATTCCATCGTAAAACTCATCACAGTCGTTCTTTATCATAATATTTCCCAGGGGATACCCTTTATTTGCGTATTTATTAATTTCCTGTTAGCGACACCACTGTTTATAGCAATGTACAAGGATTATGTGTAGTGATATATGAAAAAGTATATCAATTACCTCCTGTGGGTGCGGGGCGCCCGAGGGGGGGGGGTATTACGTTTCATCTTCCTACGCCACTGCATACATTGTTATTCGAAACATTTTTTCAAGTTGTCCTTAATTCGGTTGTGTAACGGTGACTTCGTGCATACAATGCTTATACATGTACTGAATCATCAATGTCGCCGTCTGCATGCATATACATTTATTGTATGTCTACCATTGACATGACCTAGCTGGAAAGCCGATGAAGCGTGACGGTTTGCCAGTGTGTCTAAAGGTATTTATTTAACTCATGCTATAATTAAAACTTTGATTTCACTCAAGTCTCTGATACATATACAGAACATTGTCATAGAGCTGGACCAAGTGTTCAATTCAAATAGTATATTGAAATTCCATTGCTGCAGATTCAATGAAAGGTATTATGTAATCCAAAACCACCATCATAATTACAGGTATACAATGTAATTTGGACAATTGCATTTGTTTAAACTTCGAAACGGATCAGTCTGGACTGAGATTTAGATAGCATATTATGTAAATTTCTGTGTAATAAAAAAACAGTATAATGTAACACTATCTTTTTACGAGTAAAATCCCAAAATTTAGCATGAATATATCTAGAATCCGTGTTTTTATTTCAAACTTCTGCCATAACGATGCAAACACGGCACAGTTATTGAGTAAAAATAAAACGTTATTTAATCAGTTATGTAATATTTGAGTAACAGTACAGAAAATAATATGTATATCTCTATGTTGCCTTTGAAACTTTATCCATAAAGTTTACTAAAAAGCAGAAATACATCAATGATATTTCTAATATCTGTTTCTAAATTACAGTATAAGTGTAGATTTAAATTCATTATCCAAAATTATACTTAATCCTTAAAATAGTATATTCATTGTCTATCTTTTTGTATATTATACCGAAATTTAATAGTATGATATATGAACATTTATCGTATAATCCAAAAAGTAACCACATATAGTGTTCAAATGAAAAATGAAATGACTTCTATACAGGCATTATAAATATAGATACATCTTGTACCTTTTCAAACATATTTAGTGTGGTAATGCTGTAACCCTTCTTGTATGACTATACATGTAGATTGGAAATGGTGAAAATACATGCTTAGAATTTTTACTAATACCTTAGAAATTACGGGAGATTGCTATATGCCACGATTCCGTAATTACAGTACTAGACTGGAATAATTTTTAAGGTTAAATCTTTAGTTGAAATAGTTCTTAGAACCATATTTGTTTCTGAATACGTCAACTTCCATTATTGTTTTACCTGTGTACTACATATATATTTATGTTGTAATATATATTCCTAGGTATGATCAGGTATATTTTATTTCCATTTGCTTTTACATCTTCATTTTAAAAATGGAGATGACAATAAAAAACCTCGAGCATAGATTACCGGGTTTCCACAATTCAAATCACAATCCAATTAACAGATGTCCTAACCTGATTGACAGTAAGACAGATGTCCTAACCTGATTGACAGTAAGACAATAGCAAATACCCGATTTAGTCCATCGAATTGCAAATCGGCCGCGGCCAGGTAATTACAGGTGAGTTCGATAAATGGCGTTGTGTACAGGTAAACAACCTCCTGGTCCAGGTATTACATAACCATCAAACCAAAGGCATGGCTAATTATATATCTATATCGGAGTACATGTATATACTCGTTTTTCAATTGAAAATTGAAAGCGACCCTACGGTCTGAAAATAATAGTTTGTTTTGCTTAATATCTCAATATTTAGATCTTTTATGATATCAAAAATAAATTCTTTCTATCATAGGTTGAAACGTTTTACGGTATTGTAATAAATGTATCTAAATTTATTCGGTTAGCAACACACAACACAATGTTTGTAATGATCAATCATCGGTTTGTACGTACGTTCGTCAAAACTTTAATCAAGGATTTCTGAAATTGTTACGTAAATTTTCATTTATAGTCACAAACTTTGTAATTTACAATGTGTCAAATATACAGACTACAGGAAAATATTATCTTATTAAAGCTTATTCGTTGCTGAACTCCTCGACAAAATATTCGAAACTTTTATTTCTGTGTGGATTTTCTCTCATAATTATAACATACGGAAACTTCCGCACGTTTTGTCAAGAAGTAAAGATGACGTAAGAAAATGTTGAAGTATAACTTTAAAATTTAATAACGATACGCTTGACTTGACGGAGGGCTATTCTGGAGCGTCCAGAATATAGCCGTTGTGTTCCGTACAAAGTCGGAGACCTAACTTATTTACAAATTAAATACATCACGCTTAAATAATGTAAAGACAATAAAATTATACAATTATGATTGACATATATCGCTCATTGGAAGATTAATTATCCGTTGTCAGAGTTCTTTAGGTAATTAGAATGACCATGACATTAATCCGGTTGCGTAACAGACTGGAACATAAAAATTTTCATAAAAGGTATCGAAGTATGTCGCCACAGGATATACATAATAATCACACGAGTTTTTATCTCAAATGTCACAAACGATATGTGTAGAGTAAATATAATCAAGAATATAATTAAGCCTTAGTAATGTCGAATTAAACACAATAGTAAACTGATAATTGATGTTAAAATTTAGCAACTATTAACACAAGTTCAAAGCACTTTAAAATTTATCACAAAATTCTTAGCATAAATTAGAGTATTTGAAGCATCGAATTTCACTCCTTTAGCTATTTACATTCGAGCCAAAGATATTGTACGATTAACTTCACTCAAAAGTAATCATAAAAACTCGTTGATCGGCTTTTCCTGTGACCGTCGATGTAAATGACAGCACATCAGTTATAAGCCACGTTCTATTGTGACGTCACACGGTTTAGAGCTAGAAAATATGCATAATCGGGCGGTCAGAATTTTGGCCCTCGATATTGACGGCTTACAGGTTGTTTCTACACGTGCTAATAAAACCATTTCCAGCAAAACTGAAATATCCTTTTTGACTGCACAAATCCTTAAGAAGGGTACCCTATAAGTACATAAACATGTATTCTGCCGTGATATTGTCGTTTCCCAGCTGTGTGAGTTCAGTTATTAGATCATGCATCAGTTGAACCCTGTCTCTTGAAACTTTTGATCGTACAACTCGTAAACCTCAATCATGTCTCCTCGATTACTTCAATATATCAATGATGTTAGCTTCAGCGTCTACATTCTTTGTGATATTTTTCATCCCAAGTGACAACTTTGTGGCGTCCCCGTATTCGACAAGGATTCCATATATATTACAGAGTTATATCCCTTGCGAATAGGTATCCATTATGATGTCATCATTTTGTGAGTGAAACTCATGTCGTTTTCTCTGAAAAAGTGTTAAAAATTACGCTAACAAGCAAACACATAATGCCATAATCACAAGGGTATGACTTGGCCTCTTATTAAGAAATGTGGATGTTCTTCTTTTTGTCTCTTAGGATTCTATTTATAGCTTTGTACAGATGTAGCTTGTTTAGAACTGTCTGTTTATGTACGTTGTCTAAAATTCATCCTATCCTCTACGATAATGCCAAGATCCTTCTCTTCCTCTTCATATAAACTTCGCACTACATTTACATATATCTTGCACAATTGAGTCCACACAATTTTGCAGGTCATTTAAATATATACGTACATTGTACAAAACAAATAATGTTGGACCGAACACTTCCCTGAATGAGCTATGTTATTGTGATTACTTTAAGAAGCACGCATGTAAAGTCTGTTTTGTTGTTTGCAAACACAAAATACGAAACATTTTAACGGAACTTTACTAAAAAAACATTTATAAAACACGAGATATGTGTAACAATATAAGTTAGCTTTTGGAACCCACTGTTTGGTAGAATATTTGTGCATGTATCGCCGTTCATTATATGTCGTATCAAGCTGCGAAATCTTTGAGATGTTGACGTTATATTTCTTTCCTCTGCTCACCATGATCACTACAAGATGTGTTTTGTGTATTCAGCCATTCTACGGCACTAAATTAAAGTTCAATGTTACATTGACTGTGACCGTTCCAGCACACTGTGGAGTTTTTATGTAAGAAGCCTTGGCTGAACTTAGTCCGTGTATCTTCCAACATTTGATATGTGTACATGTATGTATCTATATAATACGTTTGCCACGAAAATGAAAATTATTTAGTTGAATATATATTTTCCATGGCCTAAAATCTGATTTTAATGGATATACATAATTATGTAGATTAACAATTCAGGTATGTATCATGTAATTATGTAAAAGCCGGAAATACAATTGACTTGGACAATCAGCTTTCTCTTACTTGTAAGTGGAGAATGACTACCTTATATATGTTTGTTTCTTAATTATAGTTTTGTAGTGTGTGGTGGTAGAAATACGTATCGCTACCGTCCAAATTATTCATTGTATGTCGCCTACACAGATACAGTAAACTATAGCTAGTACCCGTTTTATTTTCAAAAACCGTTTTGAAGTTTAAACAAATGCAATTGTCCAAATTACATTGTATACCTGTAATTATGATGGTGGTTTTGGATTACATAATACCTTTCATTGAACCTACAGCAATGGAATTTCAATATACTATTTAAATTGAACACGTGGTCCAGCTCTACGACAATGTTCTGTACAAGAAAGTTTTAATTATCGCACGAGTTCGATAAATACCTTTAAACACACTGGCACACCGTCACGCTTCATCGGCTTTATAAAGCAGCCAGACATATAAATTATGTATATGTGTGCGCATTGTATGCACGAAGTCACCGTTACACAACCGAATTAAGGACAACTTGAAAACGTTTCGGATAACAAAGTATGTACTACATCTTGTAAGTATCACATTGATTTAATCAGCCAGTATGAAGAGTAAAAATTAAAACTGGAAGTTCAAACAATTAAAGAGAAACATTTCTACATCTTTCTCAATAATTTATCAGATCTGCATGTAAATGTCAAAAATAATATACATGGGATAATTATTACACATGTGATCTATGAAAAATCATAATATTTACCAAATTACATATACATGTATACAACACGTGTACCTGGTATACGTAAATGTGACATATGTTACCCTGTATAAGTGTATGTGACACATGTACTCTTAGATATATGTGTAGATGACATGTATTCGGTATAAGTGTATGTGACATATGTACCCGGTATAGGTGTCGATGACATATGTACCCGGTTTACGTGTAGGTGACATATGTACCCGGTATACGTGTAGGTGACACATGTACCCGGTATAAGTGTATGTGACATATGTACCCGATATAGGTGTCGTTGACATATGTACCCGGTTTACGTGTAGGTGACATATGTACCCGGTATAAGTGTATGTGACACATGTACCCGGTATAAGTGTATGTGACACATGTACCCGGTATAAGTGTATGTGACATATGTACTCGGTATTGATGTAGATTGCGTATGTACTCGATATACATGTAGGTGACACATATGAACCCGGTAAACGTGTAGATGACGCATGTACCCGGTATACGTGTAGGCGACGTAATTACCCGGTATACGTGTAGGTGACGTATTTACCCGGTATACGTGTAGGTGACGTATGTACCCGGTATACGTGTAGGTGACGTAATTACCCGGTATACGTGTAGGTGACGTAATTACCCGGTATACGTGTAGGTGACGTATTTACCCGGTATACGTGTAGGTGACGTAATTACCCGGTATACGTGTAGGCGACGTAATTACCCGGTATACGTGCAGGTGACACATGTACCCGGTATAAGTGTATGTGACACATGTACCCGGTATACGTGTAGGTTACACATGTTCTTGGTATACGTGTAGGTGACGTATGTACACGGTATTCGTGTAGGTGACATATGTATCCGGTATACGTGTTGGTGACATATGTATACGGTATACGTGTATGTGATATATATGTACCTGGTATACGTGTAGGTGACATATGTACTCTGTATACGTGTAGGTGACACACGCATCCGGTATACGTGTAGGCGACGTAATTACCCGGTATACGTGTAGGTGACGTATGTACCCGGTATACGTGTAGGTGACGTAATTACCCGGTATACGTGTAGGTGACGTAATTACCCGGTATACGTGTAGGTGACACATGTACCCGGTATACGTGTAGGTGACACATGTACCCGGTATACGTGTAGGCGACGTAATTACCCGGTATACGTGCAGGTGACACATGTACCCGGTATAAGTGTATGTGACACATGTACCCGGTATACGTGTAGGTTACACATGTTCTTGGTATACGTGTAGGTGACGTATGTACACGGTATTCGTGTAGTTGACATATGTATCCGGTATACGTGTTGGTGACATATGTATACGGTATACGTGTATGTGATATATATGTACCTGGTATACATGTAGGTGACATATGTACTCTGTATACGTGTAGGTGACACATATACTCTGTATGTTGGTGATACATGTACCCGGTATACGTATAGGTGACATATATGTACCTAGTATACGTGTATGTGACATATGTACCCGGTATACGTGTATGTGATATATATGTTTTAGTATACGTGTATGTGACATATGTACCCGGTTTATGTGTAGTGACATATACATGTATGTACCCAGTAAAGGTGTAGATGACACATGCACCCGATATACGTGTATGTGACACATGTACCGGGTATACGTACGCTTGTAGGTGACATATATGTACCCGGTATACAAGTATGTGACACATGTACCCGGTATACGTGTAGGTGACATATATGTACCCGGTATACGTGTATGTGATATATATGTTTTAGTATACGTGTATGTGACACATGTACCTGGTATACGTACGCATTTAGGTGACATATATGTACCCGGTATACGTGTATGCGACACATGTACCCGGTATACGTGTAGGTGACATATATGTATCCGGTATACGTGTATGCGACACATGTACCCGGTATACGTGTAGGTGACATATATGTACCCGGTATACGTGTAGGTGACACATGTACCCGGTATACGTGAAGGTGACATATATATACCCGGTATACGTGTATGTTCCATATGTACCCGGTTAACTTGTAGATTACATATTTGTACCCGATATGCATGTAGGTGACATGTACCCGTTTTACTTGTAGATGACACATGTACCCGGAATACAATGTACATGTAGATGACACATGTACCCAATATATTTGAAGTTGACATATGTACCCGGTTAATGTGTAGGTGACATATATATACCCGGTATACGTGTATGTTCCATATGTACCCGGTATACGTGTAGGTGACACATGTACCCGGTATACGTGGAGGTGACATATATATACCCGGTATACGTGTATGTTCCATATGTACCCGGTAAACTTGTAGATTACATATATGTACCCGATATACATGTAGGTGACATATACCCGGTTTACTTGTAGATGACACATGTACCCAGTATATTTGAAGGTGACACTTAAGCTTGTACCCGGTTAATGTGAAGGTGAGATATATATACCCGGTATACGTGTATGTGACATATGTACCCGGTATACGTGTATGTGACATATGTACCCGGTATACGTGTAGGTGACACATGTACCCGGTATACGTGTAGGTGACACATGTACCCGGTATACAAGTATGTAACACATGTACCCGGTATACGTCTATGTGATATATATGTTTTAGTATACGTGTATGTGACATATGTACCCGGTTTACGTGTAGTGACATATACATGTATGTACCCAGTAAAGGTGTAGATGACACATGCACCCGATATACGTGTATGTGACACATGTACCGGGTATACGTACGCATGTAGGTGACATATATGTACCCGGTATACAAGTATGTGACACATGTACCCGGTATACGTGTAGGTGACATATATATACCCGGTATACGTGTATGTTCCATATGTACCCGGTAAACTTGTAGATTACATATTTGTACCCGATATACATGTAGGTGACATGTACCCGGTATACTTGTAGATGACACATGTATCCAGTATATTTGAAGGTGACACATGTACCCGGTTAATGTGTAGATAACATATGTACTCGGTATACGTGTAGGTGACATATGTACTCTGTATATGTGTAGGTGACATATGTACCCAGTATTCATGTCAGACGACCTTTAAGATCTATAGGCCTCCTAAAAAGATTATAAAGGATTATTAGATGTCGATACATAATGTATAACAGTTTAATGTCTTAGTCAAACGATCTGTATATACTTGAATATTACCTTTACCAGAATTTAGCTAAACCCGACAGGCTCAAACTTATTTGAAGCAACACTTAGATTTATAATCCTTACACAACAGTCAAGTATATAAATGAATTTCTAATATGCCTGTTCATGATACGTTTCAAAATTTCTATCACCACATCAGTTCAGTATACATTTCAATATTTCTATCACCACATCAGTTCAGTATACATTTCAAAATTTCTATCACCACATCAGTTCAGTATACATTTCAATATTTCTATCACCACACCAGTTCAGTATACATTTCAATATATCACACACACCAGTTCAGTATACATTTCAATATATTTCTATCACACCACATCAGTTCAGTATACATTTCAATATTTCTATCACCACACCGGTTCAGTATCCATTTCAACATTTCTGTCATCCAATTTCAGTATACATTTCAACATTTCGGTCTCCCCAGATACATTTCAACATTTCTGTCATCCAATTTCAGTATACATTTCAATATTTCTATCACCTCGATCATCAGTTCAATATACATTTCAATATTTCTTCACGTGCAGATTGATGTAAGCAAATTATGTAGTACTTCAATATTTGTAACCCACATGTATATTTCAACATTTCTGATACCACTGTTCTGCAGCACATATTTCTGAATCCCTTTGTATGCATGTATATTTCGATTTTTCTGTTGGATTTTTAGTGCGAGAGTTTTTAGTGCGAGCGTACTATTGCACTATTATTTTCCTTGTCGGGTGTGGAATCTGTGAACATCTGCTATATATCCGCAGATTCCAACTGCGCACACGATACGTACTTGAAGTCACTCTCATACACCGTTTCATAGATTTGCCGTGATTAAGTGACACCAACCCTCAAAACCATATACTAGGAGATACCTGTCAGATATGTTCTACTATACATTGACAACAGTGACATTATACAGTTCTAAACACATTCGCTTTGTGTAAACTTCAATCGGCGTAACATACAAACTCGTGCATTGGTCATGATATTCTAAGAATATGATCGACTTTGGAAACTCCCGGAACAGTAAAATACAAAAAAGGTTAATATAGTCAGAAAAAGAAAGTGATGAAACGGATAAATTTTAGTACCGGCCATAGACATTTTCACAGCGTTATTTAATAGTTTATATTTGATTTATTTCACATCATCCTAGGTCCAATAGGTGTACGTTGCACTATCGCTTACTAATCCCTGTGACCATATACATGTACATGTAATGCGGTTCTAATAAATATTTATAAAATTACCCAGTCTGGCATGATACAGGTAAGTCATCGCGTGCACCGAGACTGGACAGTGTTCTAGCGGACGACTGTTTTGAACAGCGACGAAACACGTCTATCGTATCAATACCAATAAGATGATAAACAAAAATCTATGTAACAAAGTACACAATAAACAAATATCACAGTAATTTCACATTTAAAGTTCTGATGAAGGAAAGTATTTATTACAATACATCAAGGACGTAAACCATCTCCTTGCAATAGTCCCAAGGGTAATGAGTGATTGATAGTGCTACGTACACGTGTTGCCGAGGATGTCTGCGGGTTATTTATTAATTATTTGTTTCATTTTTGGACGTGTAAAATATCTCAAGAGCAGGAGCCTTATAAATGCACCTTGTACTTGAAATTAAGGATTTAGGAAGTAGTTAACGAGTACTTAATGTCTAACAGACATATTTCTTGTTTTTGTTTATTTTAAATTGTAATGTCAGAACATTGCTGTACTCTCCAACGTTAAATTAAGATTTATGTATTAATTAAGTAACATTTATTTTTTGCTGTTACAGAGAATGAATGTATATAAAGTGGATCCGTTAACCAAACTCTGAAGTCAAACTTTTACGGGATTGCCGGACGAAATAAAATGGATTGAAAAGTGTTGATTCCAATATAAAACTATAAAAATGAACGTTGCAATGTCGATTTCACGTTACCTGAGCTTATTCGGAATGAGGCGAATAAAGCGATTGATAGCGGTGTTGTTCGTAAGCGGATTACTCATGGTGTTTGGCTATTTTAAATACTTCCAGGAACCCCTATATGTGTTCATGCACAGTGATATACATAGTCAGTGTGTCTTGCCAGATATCGACCCCGACGATCCTACCATTATGAAATTCTACAACTGGCATCCCCCTCCACTCGTGTGTGACTCTTCTCCAGCCCTTACCTTTGTTGATAATTCCGGGCTTCTTAAGTTCAACGAAAGTGTGTATAACCCCTCCAATGATGGCGGGAAACTTAAGTGTGTCTACAGTATTGTTACTCTTGTTCACGATTTCAAAGTGAAGTTTGAAGCTGAGATAGCATTTAGTGAACCGGTTGACGTGCCAGCGGATGCGTTTGTCGTTCGATGTCGAAATCCAGGTGGACAAGTTGTGTATGAAAACGTTCACCAGAAAATTGATAGAAAGACTAAAGAAAAGATCAGAGATATAAAGGATGAGAGTGATGACGACCTCAGTGTTCTGATGTTCGGTATAGACTCAGTTTCTCGTCTAGCCGCCGTTCGGAAGCTTCCAAAAACGGTAAAATATATCACGGAAACCCTCGGGGGTTATATGTTTCAAGGATATAACAAAGTTGGGGACCATACATTCCCAAATCTATTAGCACTTCTTTGTGGAAAAACCCAGTTCGGTTTCAAAAATGTCGACCTTGATAATGACTTCGCTGATAAATATCCATTTATCTGGTATGATTTCGAGAAAAAGGGTTATGCCACAATGCATGGAGAAGACTGGCCAGAAATTGCTACCATCAACCAAGTGATGAAAAAAGGATTCGACAAGCCACCAACAACTCACTACAGTCGATCCTATTGGCTGGCTATGAGACATATTCAACCAATGCAATACACGATAGACCAGGTATTCATGTTCCTGGAATCGAAGGCAATGAAGCTTCGGAAGTCCTCGTCACTTTGTTACGGAAATCGTCCTAATCACATGTTAATTGTTGATCACTTTAAACAATTTGTACAAGCATACAAAGGGAAACGAAAATTCGCATTCTCATGGCTCAACGAATTGGCTCACAATTATGTCAACTTTCTAGAATACGGCGATAATGATTTTATGGAATTGGTGAAATGGTTACACCTGGAGGGTCATCTGAATAGGACTGTGTTACTTTTCTTCAGTGACCACGGATCTCGGGTAGACGAAATCCGGAACACCTATGTCGGGCGTATAGAAGATAGGATGCCGTTTGTCTCCATAGTGATTCCTGATGTGCTAAAAAAGAAATATCCATCGATTGCCGAAAATTTAAGAACTAATCAACGAAGACTTACAACAACATTTGATACGTACGCAGCAATTCGTGACGTATTACACAATAAGTACACTAATTTAACGAGCGAGATCAAAGAGCAAACTCCACAGGCTGTAAGCATATTCAAACGTATCCCGGAAATTCGTTCTTGCGCAGACGCAATGATACCGGAACATTATTGTGCATGTTATTCCTCAGAAGCTGTTAACAAGTCAGAACCAATTCTAAAAGTTGTTGCTGAATTCGTTTTACAAAGTATAAATGGATTCCTAAAGCCAGTACGTCACAAGTGTGCAAAGTTGTCGATAGACTCCATCATGGAGGCAAGAATTGTCAAAAATAATCTCGAACGAAAAGCAGATAAAGAAATAAAGTTTACTCTACGTAATTGGATATCGTCGCCTGAGGAACAGGACGATACTAAATATC
Source organism: Argopecten irradians (assembly GCF_041381155.1). Classification (NCBI taxonomy): domain Eukaryota; kingdom Metazoa; phylum Mollusca; class Bivalvia; order Pectinida; family Pectinidae; genus Argopecten; species Argopecten irradians. Next base: position 11,686,342 of record NC_091147.1, on the reverse strand, counting down.
TGATCTATCTGAGAACCACGCCCGGGAACGCCACTTTTGAGGCTTCTGTTCTCCGTACGTCAGACGGTACACTTGAAATCATGGACGACATTAGTCGAACAAATAGGTACGGAACTCAGTCTAAGTGCGTGGCCGATCGATTTCTCAAGGGCTACTGTTTTTGTACGGTGGATGAAGTGGAAACTGTTATATGATTGATCAGTTTGTTTAATAGTAGTATGTTTAATCATCTGATCTGTGGGCAATAGTGTATAATTACTGAAAGATAAATCGAAATGGTATAATCCAAATGGTATAAGTAAAAACATAGAGTATTGAATAATGACATACAAATGTAGATCGACTAGTAAATAATATTGTTGAGCATTTATGAATTCATGTATTTATATGATTTAATAATGAAAATGAACACTATTAATTGTCTACTACTAGGATTAAGTTATGTAAAATAATTTGACCAGGGTATAACTAGGATCTTTTGTCAGACGTGTCCTCGCGATATGGACATAACACTATAACAGTGACAGGAACGACCTTGTCCTAACGACTTTCTCTTCGACAATCATTAATTATTAACAGAATCTTATCACATGTGCCTGTTAAGTACACAGCGATATTTCAAGTGTAAGATTTTGCATGGTCAATACGAGGCGTGCTAGTCAATAATTCTGTCAATGTTGTTAAAATTCGAGATCAATTAATGCATTTTACTGTAGTTACCACTATTCATCAAATATTGAAAGCGCGATCCATAATTTGATGTCAGGATTGGCAGACTTTTAGGTTCTGACTTTCTCAACGCATGCAATTATTTGAACAAAAAAGCTTTCTGACCCAACGTCCATTACCAAATAACAATCGGCGTAGCATTGTTTTCTTTCCTTGTAAAATCAGGTATTAACGGAAAGTGACGACCGAGGTTATAGAGATAGCATCATGTTAACTCAATCAGAGGTTTACAATGCCGTGGTACAATGCATATTGTACTGGACACAAAACAAAAGCTTTGGTTGTATACGTGTATTATGTTACATGAAATGGGGAGGCAGGTACCAATGGCATCGGAATCACAATATTGATTCGGGATTTTAAAGATAGAAACACCGGGTTGAGTGTTTTATAATTTATAATGGTAATACAATGGTTGAATTATGATTATCGGTAGCTCTGGTGTTCAGGCTAGATGACAAATCCATGAGGACATAGCTTATCTAACAAAATATTATCCCTTCATTGCCTTCGAAAAATCCATACAACTGACGTAATATTAGCCCCGCCAAGAATGGCGATAATGTTCGTTAACTGATCAAATATTAAATAGCTCGATTGAGATATAAAAGTGCTTTAACTTGTGAAATCTAAATGTCGATATGTTTGTATTGTCTACCTGAACGATCAATGAGATATGTCACCTGTATGAACCTGCGAATAATTGATGTTGAAATACATTTGTATACTGTATTCATCGTAGTCATGACCACATGTACATATGTACAGTGTTGAACATAGACTGTTGTTTGAATCGACGCTCTAATGCACATGTCGATGTTTAAAGGCCCACTACGTTTTCGCAGCAAAATTTAAAAGTTTCTTAAAAACATTAATGCTGGCCTAACATGAGGTAACAACACCAAACATATGCAAGATTTCCTGCGTAAAATAGGACAATTGGATATTCATTTTGCTATTTTACCGTCTGGCGCAGTGATAGTCAACTACTGGGCGGTATTTATGACGACGGCGGAAACATAAGACGACCCGCGTTCCAAAAAATAACGTTTTATTTGTTTTAATTAAATTGTTCAGAAAATGATTATTAGTGTAGAATTAATAGTAAATTAATAACTTTTGCGACTCTACAAAATTATTGATCTCGTTTTACATTCCCATTTTAAAAATTAAAAATCGTTTCAGAAAGGTAGTGGTCCTTTAAAGGTTATCTTGAACATTGTCTGATGAATACATTACAAAAAACTCCGGTTTATGATTAAAGTGTAGTCCGATTTTTGAGTTAGATCTCTATAACATAGATTTCAAGTTAATGCTGTAGTTAGTCTTAATCCCGTGGAATTCTACGAAAACGTTACATATGTATCAGCCAATCAGAGGCTATATTACAAATGACGACGTCATTTTTTACACGATGAGATGATAGCATAATAAATTATTATGAGATGATTATGTATTTTAGGCCATTGGAAAGGCTCCTTACAAGCTAGTCTGTGTTATGGGAAAACGATAAAGACGAACGTCACTTTGATGACAGTTCAAACTCGAAATGGCAATCAAGTGTTTTAATCTCGATATTTTGTTTTTTGTTATTTAGTGGTGCAACTGATGCAGTATACACACATATATAAATGTTTTTTTATTATATAAATATGACTTTAATGATAGCCAAACTAGGGTATGTAGTGTACAGTTATGTGTGTGAAGTACTAATAGTTTATGATGTTTGTGAGTTGGTACGCGAGCAGAGCCTACAATGTCATGTGTTGATTCTGCAGTGACTGTTTTTCTTCCACTTTTGTAAACAGTTGTACTAAATCTATATGCTATTTAGTATGTGAGATTCGTGAATACAGAATTTTGTTGTGTGTGACAAGCTAATACGAAAAGAAGGTTTATCCTGTAAACTGTACACTCTAATTGTATAATTATAGCATCAACACATTTTTGCGATCAGGTACTTAAGAGTACATTTTAATAAATTGTACGGAATTCTGAGATGTCTTTTACACTCTCAGAAAACCATTTTAATTACCAAAGATTATGAAAATGTAACTGCGTATTTATTAAGTGAGATTGTCACTATCTAGTGTCTAGTATTCAACAGATGTGTAAATGTTGAAGTGCTGGTATAAATGGGTAACATGGAGAATGTGTATACTGAATTGGCGTGCTAGAAATCAAATAAAGATATTACATATTTCAGAGGTTGTTGTTGTATTGGATTCACTTGGGTTATATGACAGTCACAAAATAACTGCGAGTACAAATGTACATGTACAGTGCATTAAGTAGATACCAGGAGAAAGTTATCTTCTCAAGCCAACAAGCAAATAATCGGTTTCAGAAATATAACAGTAAGTAGCTAAGATGCTTGCTTGAACTTTATCGGCAACTATATACAATGTATATTATCAGAACCAGGCTTTCTCAACCTTTATCTAATACCATGTGGTCACCGTAGTTAGGTTCTAGGCAGGTTAGTTGGAGTTACTTCCCTTCTATAGAACGTGCATGCAGTCTTGTTTTGGATGGGTGGCCTTATAGGTATTTGTAATATCCAATTATTGAAGAAGGTGTCTCTATTCATTAGAAAAATGATTGTATTTTTGTAGATGTGAATGAAAGCAATGATAGTAATACGGTATAAGTATTGTTAATTTCCAAATTTATTGTCCATATTTTAGTAATTGGTAATGATATATATTGTCCATCCTGCCACGTGCAGTTAAAAATGTAACTTGTATTTGTATAATCCATGTAACACATTTTAATGTGTCTGGGAGACTATAATAAAATCTTTGAAATCTTAAATCTTAAATCTTGAAAAAATTTTGCCACTTGTCATAAATCGTACGGAATGATAATGATTTTATATTTCAACCAGGGAGGAATATTTAGTTTTATTGGTTTAGCACCCTTTCAACAGGAAACGCATGCCATGTTTAGATGAAGAAGTAAAGCCAGTTTATCCGGAGAAAAAACACCGACTTCTATCTGAACGAAAGCCCCGCATAGCATTCGAACTCTTGACCCTGAAGTGGAATGCTTATGGCAATGTAATGTAATGTCATCTTTATCATGATGAACAGAAAGGCTCAAGGTAATAAAGAATTGAATTGAATTGAATCCCTCGGCGACTTCAGCCTCCGGGCGAATCACCACTCCCATTGAATTGAATCCCTCGGCGACTTCATTAATCTGTGAATTTAAAATTACGAAAACAAACCGCTAATATACAGTATAACCCCTCGAACTCGAACTCGAAGTATTTTTGGTGCCGAGCATGTATCTATATATATATATATTTGTTGTATCAAAAACCCGGATAGCTCATACCGCTATTCCTTGAACAGAAAGCTATCTCATTTCCTTCAATTTCATAGTATTTAAACCATATATACATTGAGCAGGTGTGTGACCCTTTAGTTTTGTTGATCTATACCATTTTTATATGCATTTATCAGTTTCTATCAAAAACTTTTATTACAAGAGTTCAAAATCTCTTCTAAAATATATATGTAATATTAAGATGTCGTAAAACAAAATGCTCAAATGTCATTGATTAGCATGACTTATCATAATTTAAGATAATATTGTTTGACTCTTGAAGACCAATCTCTGATGTATCGAATATCCCATATTCCTCGAACTATAAACCCGCCCCCTTCAGACCAAGTTAGAGAGGTTTTACTTATATATACACAGATAAATAAAAGTGTAATAATTGTCTTCTACAGTCGACCCACAAACAGGATTTGCACTCCACACAACATACATCTAGAATCTAGCAAGGCGACGAAATTATATTACACATTAAAAGCAATATCATTTAAAGTAATGTCATGGTCTATGCCATAATGGACGATACCATTTAATTGGGGGACGATACACCCGACTTGTCGGAAGGAAAGTCTTAGCTTTTTGAAGAAGTTCTCGTCTGCCACAGAAAGTGTCACGTGAGATTTAAGATAGTGACGGAGTTCTTTGTCCTGAACCGACTCCATATTTATATCACGCATCAACACAACAACAAGATGATTGTACTTATCTCGCAGGGACTTTTGTACTGCCGCACGGAATGTATACAGAGACCACTCGTCCACAAATGTGTTCTCAGACACGATAAAAAGAGTATGCGAGGAACCAGACACTGCTTGTAGAATGTTCTCTTCCTTTGCAGCCCCGAGAGTAAAATCTTTATCAGGGATACACAAGGAATAGCCCAATCTTTGTAACTTAGGACACATGTCGTGGATAATGAAAGATAAAATATCTTCAGAATAGTTAAGAAATAATGAAATATCGCTTATGTACACACTGCTCACAGAGTTTCTATTTCTATTTTCAAGTAAGCTCTGTAGCATTGGTTTCTCGCGTGTCTCGTCTGATGCCCTATTTTCGGGCATATACATGTAGTATATCAATTTTTTCGTGATAATCCGCTCTTTAACTTGGAGACAGCGAGTATGTTTCATTACACAAGCCATTTCCGAGTCTGGTACATCCGAAGCGAGCACACCATCAACTACAAACTGTATGAAACCTGTACCATTGTCTGGGATACGTCTCTTAATCTCCGTCCATGCCATTTGAAGTTTGGCATCACGTAAAAAGTCTTTAGATAATACTATTAGAACTTTGCGCGTCTGTTCCACGAGGCATGTGATGTTATCCTGGAGAGAGAAACCGGCCACACAGTCGGTACAGATATCAAAAATGTGAAACTCGTGTCTACCTCCTCTTATCCTCTGTGACAATGGTAATACATTCTCCGTGACCCAGGCTTGAGTTGAAGGTGAATGAACAACAACTAGATCTATCGACTTCTTGGCGAGTCTAACTGTCTTATCGAAGGGACGAATCCCAGTATATATATATAAGAATACCTTTACTTCCAGTCGGTAAATGCAGACCAAGGCGACAAGGGAGATGACTATTATTATTGCGATGGGGGATACAGTAGCTGGGATAGTCACGTGCTTTCTTGCATCAAAGACATGCTTACAAACAAACTGTGTGCTGGGAACTTTGATAAGCGGTTTTGCTGTACCTATCTGCGTATTGCAGGTCACTGTTGACGGATGCAGTACCACGTCTTTATTACGTTCTACCCACGACCTCATCCAGAGGGAGTGACAGTCACACGAAAAAGGATTGTCTGTGATAGAAAGTTCGGCTAGATTAAGGTTTTGGATCTCTTCTGGGAGACCGATGAGATTGTTTGAAGATAAATGGAGATTTTCAATGAAATTGAACTGCAGCACAGCGTCTCTGTCGATGTGACTGATCTGGTTTGACGTGAGGAGCAGCGTTCTTACTCTTGAGAAGTAGTTTCTGGTCTCGATCTTCGTTATATTATTAACTTGAAACCACAGATCCAGCACGCCTTCTGGGAGATACACAGGAAGTGACATCATATCCGTGTTTCGACAGTCGACGATGATGATCCGAGAATAGGTTCGCTCATAACACCTACACCTCGCTGGACACAAAGACACATTCGCTTTACAATAAGTTTCTTCTTTTTTCACTTCCAAAAGTGTTCGGCCGTGTAGTTCCTGGGGAGTGGCGCATTCCCATTCGCGGAAAAAATAATCATTCGGCGTTATGGTTGCGTTCTGAGCGTATTGGTGAATTACATCAATCAGTGGTAGGATACCACAGTCGCACATTAAAGGGTTGTTGTGTAAATTAAAATGGAAATGTATTAGGAGCAGGATTAGTTTCACTTTGCATCGCTCACTTAGATTACCAGAAAGGCCAATGCCCTGGATCTGGTTTTCCGAAAGATTGATTTCCCGGATGTGGTTCGGACGTAAAAATAAATCATCTTTCGTATCACTTACCGAGTGAACAATGCTTTCAATCATTAGATTGTAATCTAAATCCTCAAGTTGACCCGAAAAATTGGTTAAGGTTATCGATGTGTTTTGAAGATCGATGCGTCGAAGGCTCCGGATGTAAAACGTTATTTTCGGAATATGTCGAAGTGGATTGTTGCTGAGACCTATTGTTTTCAGTACTATGGATTGAAGTGGAAAAGAGGCTTCCGTTATAACAGCTAGATTGTTCCTGTCTAGGTACAACGTTTCTAGATATAGTAATTTTGCAAACAATCCTTTACGGATAACTGACAATCTATTTGAAGCCAGGTTGATATAAACTAGATTTGGAGAGTCATCAAAAATACCGTCAGGAAGATCCTCGATACGATTGTTATACATATCTAAATGACGAAGTGACGTCAGTCCAGAGAAAAGCCTTGCCGGAAGTGATGTTAGTTTGTTGTTCCTAAGACAAATGTTCTGAAGATAAAAAACTTGACGGAAGCATTTTTCACCGATGTCCTGAAGACTGTTATTGTTAAGTGAAATCATATGGAGAGTCCCATGGAATTCAAAATCACTCAAGTTCCTGATATTGTTGTTATCCAAATCATAGACACGCCGGTATACATTGGGTGGAATATCAATATTGAGTGAAAGGCTGTACTGACTTTGGAAGTAAAGGGATCGCGAAAAGTTCCTGGGCAAATAAGAAAGCTCCTCGTTCCACGGAAAATTAGCCGGAGGTTTCGTAAAATTATTGTTTGGAATTTCTAAAGATTCAAGAAACGGAAATGTGTGTATGATACCATATGGTAGTTCATCCCAATCCAAGTGGATGAAAGTAAGTTCCTTCATTTCTGGAAATGATTCTGGACCCGACATGATTTCGAGGACATCTTGTTTTACACTTTCAGGCGTATTGTCAATTGTCAAAGCCACTGCACTTTTCAGAAGTCCTCTCTTGCACGATGCTACTGAACAGTTCGATAAACCATCGACCGGTGTATCCATCAATGTAACCACGCGCATGTCGAACGCGTCAGAGAACATGTGAAGAGTTTCCATATCGAAAGAACAACCTTTTACCTGGAAATAGGCGACAACATTATAAAACATATCACGTAGTGCGTCTACGTCCGTAAGTTCGATATGGAGAGGGCTATTGCAAGCAAAGGCGAATATAGCAGTAACGACACGGTCCACAGGGAAATCGTACGAGGTAATGAGCTGAGTACCGTTTATTGTACATGAACCGTTAGCAGTTTGTAGAGCAAAAACCTTAGCAATGATTGTGACGTCACTTCCGTCGATCTGATACAAGACTGGCATCTGTGTGTAGTTATGCGTAACATATTTACACTCTTCTCTGTTCAGTTGTATTGTCAGACTAACACACGACAACAACAATAAAAAGTATATACACGGACAGAAACCCCGAATACAAAAGTCTGCCATCATCAAACCAAGATCCTGCACGTGTAGTCGGACTCAAACATGGCTTCTTATCAGCAGACGGTCCATTATATCCTTTCAGTCCAGGAATGGCTCAGGCGTTAGGTTATATCTGCAAATAAAGAAAAACACATATAATTTAAATACGATATATGCTTAAAGTTTATTTGAGGCAGAAAAGTTTAGGATATATATTATGTAAAGTAAATTGAAATTTATTCATAGATTTTCGTAGTGATTCCATATTTAACTTCACTTAACTATAGAAAGCTTCAAACCACGCCTTCAGGGGACATTATCCACACAGTCGTCGTTTGATGCGAAGACTTATGGCTTAAGTTTACATGTTTCTGATGCAATTTATGTCAGTGTTATAAAACTGTGTACTTTTGTCTTGGGTAGAGGCCTGACGCATTAGCTCAATGATAAACATGTTGTTGTTTACATTTGATATGCGCGATATAGGATGGTATCAACACCGTAAATCAATATACTGTCTGCATTTAAAATTCGATCATTTGCGAATTAAAATGTGGTAACACATTTATGTATAAGGAGCAGATCATCGACTAATTCATTATATGTTAGTTTAAATTACATTACAGAAGGTAACAAATCGCTAAACTAACCAAAAGTTGAAAAAAAAAGTTTAAACCTCCGTTTCTGTTCTGGAAATGTGAATTATTTGCTTGCTAGGTCTTTAGGTTTAGCCCGACATCAAATTTCTAACGGCTCATGTACATGACGCTATATATGTCGACTTTCCGTTATGATAAGTGTTCGTTGTTGTCTTAGTTACAATGAAAACACGAATATATATCAACAACATGTGTTTTATACAATAGGTAACTCTCCACGAAATAATTCCAATGTTCTAAACCACAACATTAGTACCCACTAATATTCTATAATAGACGATGTGTAGTATAAGCATCATTTAATACCTCTTAATGTTTCTTTCTTTGATATATTATATCAGATAAATGGATTAATAAATATGTAATTTCACATACACACACACTCTCTCTCTCTCTCTCTCACAATAAGGATTGTTAGTACTAAAAGGTATATAAGTTTGTTTATCAATAGCTGAGGTCAAGTAGCGAACTGTCTCGGCGTCCCAATACAAGTCTGTGGTAACACACTACAATGTAGTGGTAAAGTGACACTCCCACCATATAACATATCACGTAATATATAAAAAAAGCTTCCGTTTGTCGTTAATATATATTGATGTCAAACATAATATAGCTCATGAATGACAACAGTATGAAGTAAACTAATTTAAGTGAAAATAAATTAAAGTAGAGACTAGTCACTACTCTTATAAAAATGAACCTTTGGTGACCAAAAAGGGGTAGATTTTTTACTCAAAAGCGGTAGCATTGCACGTGGTATTTTTCGCGGCGCATCAGAGATATATAAATATCAATAAAATGCAAAATAATTATAAAAACATGTTTTGTTAACAAATTATGTTTTAACTTTGAATATCACCATAGGCCTTGGTGGCTCATTTTGCATTTTTTTAATGTTAATTGAGGCTTACATTAAATTTAGAAGATGCAAAATGCCAATAAATATATTGTATACTTTTATTTCAATGTATTTAACTGTTATCACCTTTTTTAAATATACATTTTGTCTATTTTTTTTCACTTTATTTAATACATACTGGACTCATTTTCTTTTGATTTATGTAAGAAAAATACAAATATTTGTTTCTAAAACGTTCACCAATATTCTAGAAAAAAAATCTAATCCCCCTGCGAAAAAAAAATCTTTTTTTAGTGAATTCCTGAAATTTTATACCAAAATCCGGCTCCTTTATTAGAATCACCTCATTCCAAAATGGCGGCCATTACGATTGCAAAGTTTATGACTTTCTGCAGACACCATACGCCTATTTTACATTAAAAACGTGAGTAAATCATTTCAATTATAAGCAGTGTTTGTTTTTTAAATGAAGTTAACTAGTTTTTTAGCACAAAATTTATTGAAAGGCCAGATGATTGTTTCCTTACGTTAGGCCTACATACTACACATCGTTACACTAAGACACGTGAAATAAGTGACACCACCAAGCCAAGGTGGAACTAGCCCCAGGCTGTTAATTAGCACCAGTGGGTGTTGGTCAGGGAGTGTTCACACCTCCTTTGTTTACTTAATTATCAAGCCAGTCCCCCTACACTGTCTGGTATGCATTTTGGAGCCACCATGGCAGACCCACCCGACTAAAAACAAATTCAGAAATCGGAAGAAAAAAATAATAAAGAAGATGTTTTGCAGAAATCGGAATATTTGGATATTTAAGCGGTAGGCGGAATATCAGCTTCAAAAGCGGTAGACTTCCGCCTGAATCGGTAGGGTTAACATGTCTAGTCACTACTCTTATAAAAATGAACATTGTGTATGATGATTTCAGAGGTAAGACTAGTATTGTTACGTAGACCAGAGTTTCCGTTATACTAACAGAGATCAAATATAATCATAACGTAGACTTCCCGACAAAACATACGTAAAAGTGAACATTTCCCTACCGCATTTAGTTGGCTATAGTACATGAAGTAAGTTACAATACAACAGACATTTTGACATCCTTAGTCAAATCATCCATCAAATTGTTTAATCACAATCACAATAGGAAGGAATGATATACTACTTACTAAGTACTAATGTGTTTATTTGATTTGTCGTCAGTGTTGTAAACATCGTCAACAAATATTAAACAACATCAAATACACTAGGAGAGTACAAATAGGTAGCAGTATATAGTTATATTTTACTACGTACAATACCCATCGTTTGGTGATATCACGAGTGGAGCTGGCCTGGTAAATCACTAGCAGGAAGACGAAAGAACGATGTCCCATCATCGCCGGCCGTAAACAGACGAATCACTTTGCACCTGCTTCTTATAGTATCGAATGTCCTCAATTTGTTGTGCTCACATATTTAAACTATTCATGCACACTTCTAGTCCATTAAATGCTGGTGTGAACCGGTTGTTATGCTAAATGGTATGTGAAAATCGTACCTGTAATTGGGATATACACAGTCTAGGCATCTGTCTTTCTGGTGTACAGAGAAGTGACTTTTTTCATTCTAAAATGTAGCCAATGTGTTGACTCCAGATTCTATTCTCAACTGTAATCTGATTGCCTACACTTATCAATGTTACTTTCTTCTACCTGGAAAATACTACCTGTTGTTTACTCCGAAAAACACACCCAAAGTATAATTTAGGTCAATAACATGTACTTGGATAAGGGTAAACGTCACAGATAACATTTTACATACAATACCAATACAAAGTTTGAATGTTATATACAGAAAAAAAATTCTCTGTTGCCGACGCGACTTTTTGTTAAGAAACTTTGTGAACAGAAATTTTAAATCAAATTGAATTTGAATTTGAAACCTTTAAGGCAATTTCGACATGTTTACATTTTCAAATATATATTATACAGTAGCTATCATTGGTATGCACATATAAAGTTATCGACATCAAATGTTTACTGGTAATAACACAATAAGACTTACCCATTTGTGCACACTTCGAACCTCAAGCCTCTCCATGCGCCTGGACGTTTAGTTTACACCGATCAGGTAAAAAGAAAACTACGGAAATTAATTTCACTCTTGTTATACTGTTACAGTATACTGTTATGAATGGACGATGCATCACTACAACATTGTAATTCGACCTTCATTTTATAATGTACATGTATATCACTGAGAACGAGAGAGGTTTTTTGGTCTCGTAAATACGCGCATTAATAGATAAGTTTCGATCCTTCACTTTACCGAGTGTTTTCAGCACGTAAGATAATATTTTATTGTCGTAAGAGATGAGATATCCTGTTGACGGTTTGGCCGTGTGTGTAGGGGGATGGGAGTGTGGAGAGGCTGACAATATAATTACGCATGACTGGTTACGTTTAACGGTCAAGTGGTCCTCAACCAAACTTTTCCTGTCTATACCACCAAACTACTGTAGATATTGTTTATAATGTTACCAAAGTAACATGTAATTAACTCGACCAGATACAGACAAAAACTACAAATGTCCCACCCGACGTCTGAAACAGCAACAATAACCTGGATGATATACAATGTACTTTGTATTTATTTCATCAACTTTTATAATGAATGAATGAATGAGTGAGGGAGTGAGTGAGTGAAGTGAGTGAGTGAATGAATGAGTGAGTGAGTGAGTGAGTGAGTGAGTGAATGAATGAATGAATGAATGAATGAATGACCATATTTCCATTAAATATGAATATTAAATTTAATACCAAATGTATAAAGCATTAAATAAAACCGTGTCTAACACAAAATCATATACATTTTTACTTATCTTATATATATATGACTATACAATCAAGTTTAAATGTAAGCATATGGTTTGATAGTGTCTTAAAATATGTAGATACAATAGACCATATATGTATCTACAGTGTAAAACGCGACATTAAAATGTTGAATAATTTTTAGGCATAAAAAAGCTACATAATATTTATTGTAAATCGTATATCAACACGTCACACCTTTAAAGAACTTATTTCACGGAAATAAATGTCACGCTCAAAAACCTGAAATGTTGACCCTTACTTGTTTACCTATTACAGATAATGGTTAATAGCATCATTAGGTTTTATGACATTCTAAACCACGGGAACTGATTTACTGGTATACGTGACGCTACCCAATTTGGTACACTTTTTGAAGAAATTGGTAAAAATTTCTTACGTGTGCTTGAATTCAGATTTTTCTTTTAACATTCAACAAATAGCTAGATGCCTTCTGCTTTAATTTCGTGATTTGTTTACTTGTCAGCAGTGCATATATTTATAAATAGAGAGCTTTGAAGCATGCCCGGTCCAGCCCTGTGTTTCAGCAGGTTTGAGTACCCAAAATGGTACACCTGATAAATTTGATTTCATTAATAAATGTTCAGACATGATAAAAAATGTTTGAACTCGTTTAAGGAAAGTTCAAACATTTTTTAGTTGATTAAAGCCACATATCTATCAAAAGATCCCATTCAGCAATTGTTTTCCGTGTTTTAAATATATTTTAGAGTTGTGGCACGACGCTGTTTCCTGCATTTTTTCACAATTTCGTTATTTTCATTTCTAAATAGAGATAATAAGCAACAGGAAATAATATGACATATGAAATTGTCAGAGTTAAAATTAAGCACCTTAATTATTGTTCAGGACAGTTATTGTCAGTTTAGAGTGTAAATTGAAAATTCTGCCTCATATCTATTAAAAGTGTACCAATTTGGGTAGCGTCACGTTAGAATCAATGTTGGGAAATGAAAGTTACTACGTTACAGTCATTACAAACGTATTTACTGTATGATGATTTTCCTTATATCAGATACCTTTACGTTTTAGAAGATATTCCATTCATATACATATTTCAATGCATATCTACTGTACTGCTGACCTATATTGGTAATTTATGACACCTAGCTATTAAAGGAACATGGACCTTAAATAATTTGTTCTGTATGCTTAGATATGGTTTTCAGAGGTTTATTGAATATTTTATTACAACGATTGGTTATCTAAAACGACAAAAAAAACGTGGGGAATACCTACCTCAAAAATGATAAAAAAATAGACCGTCCAATTCTATTTTTGGAACACAAAACGAAAGCTGGCCGAAAGCGAGGTTATAATGAACAACAACCTTGCTGACGTGACAAGGAATATTAGTTTACCACATTTTAAGATTATTTTCTAATTAACGATGGTTGACAAATGAAGTTTAAGCCATATTTGTTATACAACAATTTGTATTTAGCGTAAGAATAATAAGTCAAAAGTCAAACGAGACTTTTCATTCGACAGAGCACCGCGAAGGGAGGTTCCTGACTTACTGCACATATATGTACATCACGCAAGTATAAATTGGGGAGTTGCTCCCGTCTCTTGCATTTCAGTGATCCATTTATATTTACCTACTTTCCCAATTGCGCACGTCACTGACTCTTTACGTACACTGTTTTCTATCAGAATTCGTTTGTGTTCGCTTCACCCACGTTTTTAACTCACCATTTTGTTTACATCCATTTAAATTGTGCAGTGCATTGTGGGAGGTCACTAAAGTTCAACACTACTATACTATCGTTACAAAATTCGACCGGGCCGGTTCAAAATACAGAAAGATGGAATTTCCAATATAGTTACCTTATTTGACACATTTGCACAATAACTGGTATATATATTACTTAGTAAGGTATCAGACATGTCGTAAATATGTATTTTACTCAAATTTACATGGTTTCTTTAGGTTCATGTCCCTTTAACTACCTGTCACGTGTAGATATTCGACGACATCACGACTTGTCATGATATCCGGTTAAAACCAGGTAAAAACTATCAACACACCTAAAATGTTTCGTTATTTTCATTTCTAAATAGAGATAATAAGCAACAGGAAATAATATGACATATGAAATTGTCAGAGTTAAAATTAAGCACCTTAATTATTGTTCAGGACAGTTATTGTCAGTTTAGAGTGTAAATTGAAAATTCTGCCTCATATCTATTAAAAGTGTACCAATTTGGGTAGCGTCACGTTAGAATCAATGTTGGGAAATGAAAGTTACTACGTTACAGTCATTACAAACGTATTTACTGTATGATGATTTTCCTTATATCAGATACCTTTACGTTTTAGAAGATATTCCATTCATATACATATTTCAATGCATATCTACTGTACTGCTGACCTATATTGGTAATTTATGACACCTAGCTATTAAAGGAACATGGACCTTAAATAATTTGTTCTGTATGCTTAGATATGGTTTTCAGAGGTTTATTGAATATTTTATTACAACGATTGGTTATCTAAAACGACAAAAAAAACGTGGGGAATACCTACCTCAAAAATGATAAAAAAAATAGACCGTCCAATTCTATTTTTGTAACACAAAACGAAAGCTGGCCGAAAGCGAGGTTATAATGAACAACAACCTTGCTGACGTGACAAGGAATATTAGTTTACCACATTTTAAGATTATTTTCTAATTAACGATGGTTGACAAATGAAGTTTAAGCCATATTTGTTATACAACAATTTGTATTTAGCGTAAGAATAATAAGTCAAAAGTCAAACGAGACTTTTCATTCGACAGAGCACCGCGAAGGGAGGTTCCTGACTTACTGCACATATATGTACATCACGCAAGTATAAATTGGGGAGTTGCTCCCGTCTCTTGCATTTCAGTGATCCATTTATATTTACCTACTTTCCCAATTGCGCACGTCACTGACTCTTTACGTACACTGTTTTCTATCGGAATTCGTTTGTGTTCGCTTCACCCACGTTTTTAACCCACCATTTTGTTTACATCCATTTAAATTGTGCAGTGCATTGTGGGAGGTCACTAAAGTACAACACTACTATACTATCGTTACAAAATTCGACCGGGCCGGTTCAAAATACAGAAAGATGGAATTTTCAATATAGTTACCTTATTTGACACATTTGCACAATAACTGATATATATTACTTAGTAAGGTATCAGACATGTCGTAAATATGTATTGTACTCAAATTTACATGGTTTCTTTAGGTTCATGTCCCTTTAACTACCTGTCACGTGTAGAGATTCGACGACATCACGACTTGTCATGATATCCGGTTAAAACCAGGTAAAAACTATCAACACACCTAAAATGTTTCTTATAAGAGATTCAATACATACCTGACACATGGCATCAGGTCTATGTATAGAAGGAGGAAGCTACTAGGCAGTCTTGGGGATTTTGTATACTTTTATCTGGAGTATTCCTTCTCTAACAACCTGGTACGGAATAGGTTATTGTTTCTAGCTTCAGGACCCGGGTCGTTTAAGGACGTTATTTACATATGAGTTAGATTCTGACCGATTTCATATTTTTTTACTTCCGAATCAATTATTGCGTAAGATAAGGGCGACTTGTGTAATGCTAATGCCATCGTATGAAAGTAGAGTTTTCTCTTTATGACAAGAAATGCTCATACAATCACACTATATGCTCTTACGTAAAAAGACTAGCAATTACAAATATAATGTATATGCTCAATAAAGCTTCAAATTTACAGGGCTATGATAAATATTATTTCCGACAGTATAACATTGGTTATGACTTCTGAAAATTTCATGTTCATCGAGTTCAGATGTCGCCATATTTTTATTTGAAATTGTAACTTCTATGATTTAATAATCATCAAAAAGACTTAAATCTATCATCTTAACATTTTACATAGAAACACATTACAGAACTCACGGAAACTTATGGATATCATAGTGTTATACCCACCTATTTCTAAAAGTGATCTGTAATTTCTTAAGTGAAAGCAGTGTTGTTTAAGCTAAAAAAGCTGCTATCAGACATGCCCAGTATTGAAGTGTAAGCTGTTCCAGTAACAAGTTACAAGGTAAATATGTTCATAAGGGCTATATTTATTAAGATATTTTTGAGTTATTAGTCGAATGTTTGGTAAAAAGTATCGTTAACTATATTTATTAAGATATTTTTGAGTTATTAGTTTAATGTTTGGTAAAAAGTATCGTTAACTTGCTTCGTGTTTTGACAAGTTTTCATAATAACATCTATATGTAAGCGATATGAAATATGTTCCAATATTATTTATGAAACATTTGAAACATATCATAGTATACATATAAAGTTAAGCAAATACTTTGTGAACATGGAAGGTAATTTTAATTTGCAAGTAATGGGTACATAATTTTGCACTATTGTTTTTTTCTATTTCATACAATGTACCAACAAGTAGACTCTGCCCAGTTACTTCTAGTACTGAAGTACAGTATAACCCCTCTGACTCGAACCCGCATTCCTCGAATACTCCTTATTCGTCGAACTAATCGCATGATCCGGTCCTTTTCCTCTAATAAAACCAAGGATTGCTGGAATAGCTATTAGTATTCGTCGAACAGGTATTCGGCATTTGAGAAATTTTCAAACATTCATTTTTATGTTATACACATTTTTTTTCAACTTGATATTGCTATCAAAAACCACTTTCATACAAGTTCGAAATGCTGAAAATCACGGTAATTAAAATGTCATTGACGTGCATTTTTATCATAGTTTAAGACAAGACGTTTTTGTTGTTGATGATCGATCGTGACCAACCTCGAGTGAGTCTAATACCCATATTTCTCGAACAATTATTCCCTTGCTCTTCGAGTTATAGGGGTTTTACTGTATATGTGGTTATGATATATGCTAATAAATAGTAATATTTTCAATGGTGTGAGACCAAGGATTTGTGAGACCAACTATTAGGTGTCCCACGTTAATCGAACGTTTCTTAACTTTTGTAATAAATTCTTTTGAAGAAATTTAAACAAAAGAATTATTTGAGGTTAGGGATTATTGACGAAACTGTGCTTTTCGCGTATGTACATTTTATTTTTCTTTAAGTTCTAATAAAACTTCAGATCAATCCAGAATTTCAGAAAATATTTATTTAATATCAGCACATCTGCTTCACATATATGTCAAAAGGAGTAAAGTATCAGTTGTTCTTCGATATAGGAAAGATTGATATTAATTTTTGGTTTTCTTAAAACTATTCTGCTAATCGTAATATTTCCTATTTTACTTCAACAAATGACTGAGCTTTCACCTGAAAGATTTTTGGATCTGTCCCAATGGTGGCTCAAACCAGTGAAAATGGTAGCATTCAGCGAGTGGGATAATTACTTTACACATTGTCAGTGTTATGTCATCGGGTCTCCTGGTCTGTCCTCAACAGAATACTCCAGTTGTTTCGATTTGTATGGTGTGAGTAATGGCTTGATTTAAACGTGCGTTTTTGCATATATATATAGGATTGACACACGTTAACAACGGAGAGGAATTATAAGCTTATTTTCCAACCCTTATCTTTTGTATGTGTAGCATGAGAGTTTAAACTATACTCTAATTAGGATCCGTCTCTTCTCAAATGTCAATGGGGACAACCTACGTCACCGGAAGAGATATCGGGCACACAAAAACAAGGAAAAAAACGCCCGCTTCTAGAAGAAAATCGGCTGAAATTATGACATAAAAGCAATACATCTTCAAAACCTTTCGTGCGTCAAAGACAGTGTATTGTTAGAGATTATACGAAGCTATTAGATATCGTCAAACTAGCTCAGATAATGCAAACACCTCGCCACAATATTTTTCGACAACAAGGATATCAGTCATATTTTATTCACCAAAACGTTATAAATTTTAAATAAATCAATTTTGCAGTCACAAAACTGTCCCGTTTACTAATATGTAATACATAACTGTTGAAAGAAAATATTTCATTCATTATATCTGCTAGTGGAGAAATACAGACGGTGCTTAATTAGAATTTATGAAGGTGATAACGGTCACACTTAGAACTTTGCTGGTAACTGTCACATCCAAAGTTATGAAAACTGAATATTGCAGCATTGTACATGTAGTAGTTATCTACGCATTCATGCAACTCAGTTCATAAGCAACCTTTATACTTTAACTGAATTTATCTTATCTTGAAAGACGACTTTTTAACCCACAATCACCGAATAGTTAGGAGCTATTCAAATCGCCTTTCGTCTATTCCTCGTCTGTCCGTCTTTTTTTCGACAGCATGGATACTGGTCACATTTTATTCACTGAAAAGTAAATTGTTAACTTTACTGTTATTTACTGATACAAAATACCTCATATTTCAAGTAGTAACTATCGTTCTTTTTATCCGCTACAAAAGTGACATACCTGTATATTTGGCGTGTAATTAAACAGCTGGAAAAAATAACAGAGAATGTAGACAGGACGACCAAATTGCACCGTATATCTTTATTGGGTGAGCAGAAATACTTGCAATTCGATTTAGGAATAATGTAAATAAACATGGTGTTAATATTGAAACTACAGATATTCTACAATCACAAAATGCAGACGATACTTATTTTACTTATTCTTTGAAAGAGCATTAATATTGATAAAACAGAGGGATAGGTAGCAAAAAGTATAGTCAAGAAACTCTCTTACCTGAACTCAATATACAATGGGAAAAAGTAAAAAAAAATATAAAAATTTGGAGTAAGACTTATTCAAACTAGCATGAAAAATGTGTATCTCATTATTGATTATTTAAAAGATCTTTACATGTATGCTTTCAATCCCGAAACGTGTTAGCCTAGAAAATATTTAGGGGTTTGCCATCTTCCATCTTCCTTTCGTTTTTAAAAGTAGGGCCAGAGGTAATGTTTACAGGTTTTACAAGAGAAATATCTTGCTAGTGTAGTTACTCTCATGAAAACAAACAGTGAATGTTATTACTAGGCAATGTTTTTTACACATACTATATTAATGTCACGTAGATATCCCTTAAATGATATGACTATTCCATGATCCAGTAGATGTCACGCTTCGTCTAGAGGCCAAAATGGGGATAAAATAAAATGCACAAATAATGTGAAAGAAATCATGTGCGTAAGGTGGTAAAATTCCATAAAAAGAAGCATACTCTGATAGAAAAAGGAATTCATATTATGCAGTAAAAATTTAATTAAGCAGATGTCTGTACGCGAATATATACATATAAGTGCCTGCTGGTAGGGTCGACTGGAGAGAAAAAAAAACTAGAAATAGCCACACTTATGTGGACGTAGAACGAATATACGTACCCGGCCTACTATACCTTTCGGCCGGGTACGAATTGGTCCCTATGTGTCGTAATGGAGCACTGCCTCCGAAAATCACTCGGGCATAGTTTTCTATACCTTTTTGTAGGTTTCCAATTATTTTATGCGTATACATGCATTTACATATTATTTTTGTCCAAAACAAACATAACTACCATTCTTAATATCTACCGTACCGCTCACAAGACGTCAAATTCACAATTTGTGGACTTGCCGTATAAATTCCCTTCAGAAAGACAATCATATGTAATATGTGAAAAAATAATGCCTCGATGAGAATTTGATATTTTATGTGGTTCAGTTTTATTGCCTAGTAGGTAAGCGATATCAAACAGGTACGATAAAAATGCAAACAAACGTTTTATAATGGTTTGCATAATCATTACTTTGCTCCATTAGCAGTAATAGGCACCAATTGTAGCTCTAAAGACAACACCATTTTCTGTCAAAAAGTCTTTTGAGCTACAATATTGCAGCTAATGTGGACGCCGTTAAAATAACTTACTAACTAATTACGTTTCTAATGAACGGATGGTCTTGTGTAATCTATGTTGATTACGGGTATGCATATGCACATAATGTACACATGACTGGTAATGCAATGTAGACGTCTGTGTGTATCATATTGTAGTTAAAAAGTAATTGAATGAAGAAATACTTTCTGACTTTCATATTTATGTAAAGAACTCTTTTTATTTTCTGATAGATCGGAGTGGTTACATGGGGTATCGATATTTTGAATTGTCCGTGATGATGCACAATGACGTCCATATTCCTACAATGCTGATGACTTCTTAATCGAAAGATAATCCCAGTTTAAAAAAAATAACACATTGGTCCTGTTGATATCATAATCAGTATTTGAAAAGGGTTCAGAAAAACAATAGTTTGTGGAAAAATGATTTGTTCAGTTATATGTTTAATATCTTGTGAACTGCTTTGATTTGAATGTTGAATGCAGGCAATACATAGAAACTACCTCGGATGGGCTTCGAACTCTAGACACAGAGGTAAGTAGAAAATAAAAAGAGTTAAAGAGTTGATGTACAAAGGGAAAAAATCGGAAAAAAATGTGCAGGTTTTATACCAGTTTCATGGTCTTCTTTATTATGTCCTTATCGATAATGCCAACCCTGCAGTGTATTTCAAAATGGAAATAAGTTTAACTCTATCCTGTTTTCTGTTCCAGTGCTATTCAATACCATCTTCTTACTCACACCCAATCTGTTTTTGAAGTGTACTATAGGTTTTTTTTTTTTTTTTTTTTTGTGTGTGTGTGTGTTTTTGTTTTTGTTTTACAAAGATAGACTAAACGTTTTATATATTTTCAAACATTTTGTTCAGCTTGGAAAGTATGATCGAAATGATTTCTGAACTTTTTTCACATCGACAGACTAATTTTTTTTCTCTTTTTCTAAACATATTATTTAGCATGTGAAGTATGGTTTATGTAATATTATGATTTATGTGCGGCGTTTCTGTGTCTAATATACTTCAGCAGACTGAGACAAAAGACCAGATATCCTTACAATGCTATAGCATAGTGTTGTATAAACTTTATCTTTCTACCAAAATAGGTGGTTTAACCTCTATCTCTTCTGCTTTCATTTTAAAGGTAACTAAATCCTGCCCATTTATAACCTTTGTGTACTTATATTTTTTTATTGAAGGTGATAGTGTACACATCGATCGTACTCGTCATCGAAACCTCACACATAGAACGTTCACTGACTGTGTACCAATATCCCTTCCTAAAAGATTACTTACACTTACTCATTACTGAAAAAAATCTCGTTCCGTTTTTAAATGCACCCACAATACTAGAGAGTAAGTCCCTCTTAAAGCTGACAATGCAAGTTAAAAACATGCATTTGAAATTTTAAAAAAAATTATTAACGAAATACTTTTTTCAAAAATTGTTTCTGAGACATCCCCTAGTTATGACAGTGTGGTATCTAAGGAAGTGGCAGCCATTTTTCTTTTGCTCTGCTTAGTAACCTTCACTGGCCAACCCCCTATATAAGGCACGGGACACTTGACACACGTGTGTCATTCTAAACATGTCTTGTCTCAGATACACATGCCCCGATATTGGAAATAACAATGTCAAATTGAAAATAAACATTGCACTAACCTGCCAATATTTCATTGAAGTAATAGATGAATGTGTTGTCAGCTATATCCCAACATATGTCCAATACGAGCTAATAAAACACTTCAATATACACGATGTTTTACACGTACATCGACACGTGTGTGTGATAGTTGTCGCTCGTTCGGGTCAGGTACGTAGTCACGTGTATACGGTCAGTTGAGTGCATCGGGTACGATGACATACGTGGAGATATGTGGACGGATTATTGTTTGGATTTCTATTCACTTGCGTTGAAATTTTATTTTGAGAAACATCTAAATGACAACTTAGAGGAGTTGACATGTTAATTGCTAAAAAAAGGTCCCATATAGTTTTACAGGTGAGGGTTTTGTTTACCTATTTGTAGGTGATATATACTGTGGAATGCTAGGTGTATAGGTACATGAATGAGCGCACGTGTGTCGATTCACGCGCTTTATATAGGGGTCGGCGAGTCGTCGGAATGTAAAACAAAAATGGCTGTCCTCAACCGGGGAATGTCTCATAAACGATTCTTGAACAACGAGTATACTTATTTTAAAAAAGATCATTTTAATAATTTTAACTTGCATTGTCAGCTTTAATACCGTTTACTGGTCCATGTATATGGCAGTAAGAGTTATCTCCCTTCCATCTTCGCTAACCAAGGTTAAACAAAATCTTATGGATACCATTGCACTGTGCACACACTGTATAGTTTCGGTTTTTGGCTGATTTTGATGGTTTTATATGACATTGAAAGTGTTCCATTGTTCTGCGATGGAAGAGTTTTACCTGCTGTATATGATAATCGTATCGGTTTACACTAAAAGCGTAAGCTTTTAACGCAATAGACATTAGAAAAATATATCTAGATGACCGTAATATCAAAACATGATGACCGTAATATCGAGAGCTAATGATCGGAAGGATGACCATAATATTTCATAATTTTGAATGTGGCCCCATAGATGACTGTAATATAATATAAAATACTCAATGGTTTAAAGTCTTAGGTTGAACTTGATAGAATCATGTGGATCAGTATTAAAACCAATTAACCTAATATTTCAAAATACTTGTTGGAAACATGTATACAGCACATGATGCAGATGTAGATCAATCAGGCATAACGTTCTACAGTGAATAAATTATCTTTTATGGCCTTGTTGAGAGGGTACTTATAACCTTGGCGAGGACAGTAACCCATCACGAGACAATATTATGATGTAGTACTGCCTTCTCAAACAGATGATTATGGGTCTACTCGCCCTGACATCTGTAGGACCTCTTTCCATTTCATCGTAAGTTATAGTTAAACACTTCAAGGACTTCCACACCACGTTGTTACGCTATAAGTACAACATATAATTGGTAATATAATCGTGATAGATTCACATTTAACATTATGTATAAGCAAGAGAATATTACCATAAGGTTTAGTACACGCAAAAACATGCGGTACTTGAACTGGATAGGTCATGTAATAATACTATCCAAGTCTGATGTGTTTGCCATATCACTCATTAGAACCGGAAATGTAATGGTTTTAAAAGATGTTGTCTATATACACATCTATAAAGATATATCTCCATATAACGAAGCTATAATCCATTTTCACTTATTTCGTTAACTGTTATTAGTGCTAGAATATAGCCGACACGTGATAGCATCTCATGATCTGTACACATACATTGATTCAATATTAGCATGTTATAACATGGCATTGCATGTATAACTCCATGTAATTAACGCCTTATATTATTTTTCTGGATTTTTTGTCACTTCTCATAGGTCAAAAACACGCCACGTGATCACCGATAAAAAACTATATTGCAAACTTTCCGGAAGTAGCTTATAGAAAAAATATATTGCACGGTTATTTTTAGATAACGTTATCGTCTTCGTTACCAAAACGCTATGTGTTCCTGACGCTTTGAAACAAACGCTTTGATGACCTGAGTTTGAAGCGTAACCACAAAATGTGACAGACGACGTTGATTGTTTCGGCTTCTGTAAAAGATGATGATGACTTCCAGCTGATGACTGCAGTTTAAGCTTTTAAAGTTTCAATATAAACACGGTAGGAGAGTAGGAAATAATCAAATAACATTCATTAAGCGTCTGGAGCCATTAAATAGTCAATACGTTTGATATTTATTTTAAAATTCCACCTAGGCTACTCACAACATTAGGCCTAGGCTAATACTACTGTAAGTATACGATTTTTATTTTACGGAATGAAGTACTAAGCATAAGATAAGGTATCTTAATGTCAATCTGAATCTGTTAATATATGTTTGACGTCGAAGTGTATTATTTCAATGGAGAGCAAACTATACATTTAATTGACTGTGTCCTAAAGACATGGAGCTACATGTTTAATGGAGTACATGTGTGTAATTTACAAACACGCATGCACCGGGTTCATGTAATAAAAGCTTGAAGTGCATCAATTGATACTGCTTTCATATGTTGTTTTTGAATTATACTTGTTATAAAATCATAGGATTGTAACTGTCATCACGAAGCAGAATTTACAATGCGATGCTCATTTAGTTTCACACTCATTTCAAAATGTAAAAAATCCAGAAAAATAATAAAACAATTATAGCATTTTGATTACGGCCAATACATGGTTATATCGACCACAGAAAAAAATATTGACCGAGGACGTAGTTTTTCTTTGGTCGATATAACCATGTATCGATCAAAATGCTATATTTGTATAATATCGAAATGCAACTATCAAAACTTCAGTTGGAAGAATCTTTCAGACTATATTACAGTAATCTTATTTCATATTACGGTCAGCTGGTTTTGACAACACGTTGTATATTACGGTCATCTCAGATATATTTTCTAACGTCTATTACATTTCCAATGTAAACCGATATGATTTTCAGATACAGCAGGTTAAACTCTTCCATCAAAGAGTAATGGAAAACTGCCAACGTCATCTAAAACCATCAAAATCAGCCAAAAACCGAAACTTAGGATTTCGCCGGCATCCATCTTTGTATTCCAACAATGTTAGAGGTTAACACGACGAGATACTTTTAAACATTGCTTCGTGTGACCACTAACGAGCACGGCCACTGATTCATGTTGCTGGGCCACAGCTGATCAAAATGATCTAAGATGTATCAAAAGTCACATTTTATATGTTGTCACCTATCTTTTTGGATTTATATATCATAAATACACATATTTGCAAGACATATCCGACTAATTAGTCCAAGAAGCTATGATAAATGCATTTCTTATAACTTTCATCGTATTTTCACTAAAATTGGCCGCCATTCTTAATTTGAATAGGAATATTGAGGTTTTATGAAATTTAGGTATTGTCTAAATGTGTAGCAAAACAACCGGAACGAAGTGAGTCTCATTTCCATTATGCGTTTCGCTAAATTTAAATTTTGTGTTTTGTATTAACCATAGCAGCCATAATGTTTAGTGACAGTAGAATTGAGCACATCGACTTGCATACGATTTAACATGGATTAAACAATATATGGATGGTGCCATACAAAATTATTTGCAGGAATGGATTAATATATAATCAACAAGTAAGTCAATCAGTAATCGTTTATATATCTTGCCATTTAAATTGTCTTAGATACGTTTAAACCAAGCGACAAAAAACCGGGCGCTGCCAGCAACATGGCGGACATACGGATCTCGTATAAGGTCGCATATAAGACCTCACACACGTGTAGTAGTACCATCTTTGATGACTGTGATATATGTTACGGTCACCAGTGTATGTGTGCACAGTGCATTGGCTAACAAATCGAATTTGCTTCCATTTCTACAAGTGAGAAGTGATATATACATTACATTAATTGTTTTGGATTCATATTTGAACTCTAAAATTTACCCTTTTAACAAAACAGCTCTAAATTGATGTAAAACTAGTATGACGTAACCGGAAATCGGATAAAAACGGACAGGATTGGCAGGAACGGACAAAATCGGGGAGAAACAAACAGGATTGGACAGATTCGGACAGAAACAAACAGGAT
The DNA here is from genome assembly GCF_041381155.1 of Argopecten irradians. Classification (NCBI taxonomy): domain Eukaryota; kingdom Metazoa; phylum Mollusca; class Bivalvia; order Pectinida; family Pectinidae; genus Argopecten; species Argopecten irradians. The sequence continues at coordinate 11,660,483 of NC_091147.1, read as the reverse complement.
CAAATAGGATTGGACAGATTCGGACAGAAACAAACAGGATTGGACATGATTGTACAGAAACAAACAGGATTGGACAGAGTCGAGCAGAAACAAACAGGATTGGACAGAGTCGGACAGAAACAAACAGGATTGGACAGATTCGGACAGAAACAAACAAGATTGGACAGATTCGAGCAGAAACAAACAGGATTGGACAGAGTCGAGCAGAAACAAACAGGATTGGACAGAGTCGAGCAGAAACAAACAGGATTGGACAGAGTCGAGCAGAAACAAACAGGATTGGACAGAGTCGAGCAGAAACAAACAGGATTGGACAGAGTCGAGCAGAAACAAACAGGATTGGACAGATTCGAGCAGAAACAAACAGGATTGGACAGAGTCGAGCAGAAACAAACAGGATTGGACAGAGTCGAGCAGAAACAAACAGGATTGGACATGATTGTACAGAAACAACCAAGATTGGACAGATTCGGACAGAAATAAACAGGATTGGACAGATTCGGACAGAAACAACCAAGATTGGACAGATTCGGACAGAAGTAAACAGGATTGGACAGATTCGGACAGAAACAAATAGGATTGGACAGATTCGGACAGAAACAAACAGGATTGGACAGATTCGGACAGAAACAAACAGGATTGGACAGATTCGGACAGAAATAAACAGGATTGGACAGATTCGGACAGAAACAACCAAGATTGGACAGATTCGGACAGAAACAAACAGGATTGGACAGATTCGGACAGAAATAAACAGGATTGGACAGATTCGGACAGAAACAAACAAGATTGGACAGATTCGGACAGAAATAAACAGGATTGGACAGATTCGGACAGACACAAACAGGATTGGACAGATTCGGACAGAAACAAACAGGATTGGACAGATTCGGATAGGGAATAATCTTTCTCTTAATAGGTTTAAAAGTTGACAAATCATTTTAAGGTTTTTTTATTCTTCCAAAATTAGACAGAAGCGGTATAAACAAAGCAGAATCATAAAGCTAAGTTCGAAGACAAAACAATTTAAATAAAAGATTACTGTTTAAAATGCACAGATATTCTACAGTACTAAAAAAATACATGTATCACATTGTTTACAAACATGCTTTAGCTCGTTTCAGGTATGGTAATCAACATCTTGCCATAGAAATTGGAGATGGAAAAGTATCGAGCGGTCCGAGAAAATATGTATCTATTGTCATATAGTGTTCAATACAAGCTAGTGATGTTGTAGACGCAGAACTACATTGTACTTTTGTTGTATGTGAGTGTCCATTTCAATAAACTTACACTTTTCAATTTGTATTACATGTATTGCTAATTCAATTTGTTGCAATTTTGTTTCATGTTGTTGCACTATTTCCATATATACATTAAGTACGCTAAAGGTTAAGCTGACTAATTACATTTGGAATAAAGTACATGTATGAACTATACACGTACTGTGGGCCAGAGGCCTTTATTACTGAATCAAGAAGGTTGATTGATTGAATAATGCACGTTCATGAAAAGGTAATGGTATATTAAGGAAATGAATCACTGATGCACATCAATATCCAGTACATCGTAAAATGGTAACTTCAATTAATATTCCTCGATATCGTTTATTTTCACCGTGTTTAAAATCAAAGACCGCCAATAGATTAAAAATGTTATTATCACCTAAGCCCAACGAACTACCAAGATCAATATTAAATGTTCAATCCCGCCCGTACACTTCCAATTTTGTTTATGAGCAAATAATGCTAGTGAGTATGAAACTTGTCTGTAAGAATATTTCTCGGTTATTGCAAGTTTTGAATCTGTGTATATTTTAAATATATGACTATTTGATTATTGACACACTTCACGAATCAGTTAATTGTACTAACAGAGGAGATGCGGGCTGGTGAGATAAAATGATCAGAAATAACTGTATCATTTATTATTTTGCTTAAGGTAAGAATGAGATAACATTCCAATATCGGGTCATTCGTGTTTACGGGAGGCAGGCACTGAACAGAAAATCGTGTTTCCCCCATCTGACGTAACATCCTTCTGGCAGTCTAAACATACATAATGTAAGTGACGTCACGCGGTGTCTACCACAATGTCGTGCCGAATCGCTCCCAGAGTTCATTGCAGTCCTCTAATTGAGGGAGCGCAATGAACCCTGGGAGAGATTGATGTCACGCCACCTAGATACAGGTTCCTGGAAGTAGTGTGTATTAAAACTGAGAATATGGCCACGAACCGGTGTTCATAATTAGTAACGTGGAGGTACTATGCTTGTACCGACAAAGCTAGGATTAATCTGCAAGCAACAATCGAACTCGTGGTTTCATGATACAAACATATCACAAATGCCAAAAGGTCAACTTGGACAAGACCCATTCTGCTTACAAGGGAACATTGATCATGGTCGATGTTTAGGGTATGCCCTCGGGCCCAAACCAGCATAGCTTCATTGCGAAGAACAGCATATACACATACCTTGATACATACATGTAACAACATTGCAAGATTTTAAAGGGTAAAGCCTGAATAAAGTGATCAAGAAGATAACACAATTATATTTAGAGACAAATACTTTCGAAAATATTTCGATCATCATGCCACATTTCTTACATATTGACATGAAACCATGCCAATTTATCAGCTTGTCGGAATCTTACTAACATTAAACTTATATACACATTGCATTCTTGAAGGAATATGGAATTTCAAAATCCTGATGTATTTTTTCCTGGGAAATACTCAATGCTATATATATATATATCAACAAGAGGAAGGTCGACGTCCCACCATACCAAACGTACATCTCTCATAAAGTTCTCAGTACACAGCTTTGTGTAGATGTATACGTTCCCTTTATGAATGTTCGTTGATTGGAGAAGTATGTTGTGAGTATGCCCGCTAATTATTACCATCTCCCTAGCATTATCAGCCAGGTACGATTTCTACTGATGTACTGGGTATAGCTCCATTGTAGCAGGTCTACAGACTGTGAGGAAGGGGAGGGAAGGGAAGGATAGACAATTCTACCTTATATCTACACGAAGTGTAGAGGTGGGATGTGCGGGTGTTTATTTGGTTCGATTGACGTTAACCGCCGGGGTCATGGCTCTGACAAGGTTAGGAGCTAGAGGAAAGCCGGAGTAGGTGGAAAAAAACCAACGAGCAAAGTAACTGCAACTGCCCAACATGAGATAAGAGCTCGGGACTCAGAGGTGGATGGCTTGTGGTAACATGTCGGAACACCTCATCCAATCGGCAAGATCCACAATTGATAGGTTAGAGATACTAATGGAGATAGTAGAAATTATGTGGGTTTGGATGTGTACATACGACGGAATAGGACTGGAGGGTTGATAGTTCTAGGGATTTTACCTAGAGATGTGGAGTTGAGATGTTGAGTATCTGTTGTTGTTAAACTGGAGTAAAAGTTGATTGTCGTGCGTATATAGGACCCATAAATTTATTTAATTGACGATTGAGGAATCGAACGCTGTGCCATCTCGGTCAAATGTATCAAAGCGTGCAACTGTATCATAGACAATTCCGTAATGAGATCGTAAAAGGGGGCAATGAGGGGAGACATTAGTGAGAAGGGCAATGAGGGGAGACACTAGTGATGGTGAGGGCAATGAGTGGAGACAATAGTGTAGGTGAGGAGAAAGGCAATAAGGGGAGACACTAGTGTGGGTGAGGGGGGGAGGCAATGAGGGGAGACACAAGTGAGGGTTGGGGACAATGTAGGGAGATACTAGTGTGGGTTGGGGAAGGCAATGAGGGGAGACACTAGTATGGATGGGGGTGAAGGCAATGAGGGGAGACACTAGTGAGGGTGGGGGAGGCAAAGAGGGGAGACACTAGTGTGGGTGGAGGGAGGCAATGAGGGGAGACACTAGTGTGGGTGGGGGAGGCAATGAGGAGAGACACGAGTGTGGGTGGGGGGAAGGCAATGAGGGGTGACACTAGTGTGGGTGGGGGAGGCAATGAGGGGAGACACTAGTGTGGGTGGGGGGAGGCAATGAGGGGAGACACTAGTGTGGGTGGGGGGAGGCAATGAGGGGAGACACTAATGTGGGGAAGGCAATGAGAGGAGACACTAGTGAAGTGGAGATAGTGGGGTGGGGGCCAATGAGGGGACACACTAGTGAGGTGAAGATAGTTGGGTGGGGCAATGAGGCGAGACACTAGTGAGGTGGAGATAGTGGGGTGAGGCATTGGGGGGACACACTAGTGGGTTGAGATAAAGGAGGGGGGGGGGACAATGAGGAGACACACTAATGAGGTGGAGATAAAGGGGGAGGGGCAATGAGGAGACACACTAGTGGGGTTGAGATAAAGGAGGGGGAGGGACAATGAGGGGAGACACTAGTGGGGTGGAGATAAAGGAGGGGGAGGGACAATGAGGGGAGACACTAGTGGGGTGGAGATAAAGGAGGGGGAGGGGCAATGAGGAGACACACTAATGAGGTGGAGATAAAGGGGGAGGGGCAATGGGGGGGACACACTAGTGGGGTTGAGATAAAGGAGGGGGAGGGGCAATGGGGGGAGATACTAGTGAGGCGGAGATAGTGGGGGAGGGACAATGAGGGGAGACACTAGTGGGGTTGAGATAAAGGAGGGGGAGGGACAATGAGGGGAGACACTAGTGGGGTGGAGATAAAGGAGGGGGAGGGGCAATGAGGGGAGACACTAGTGGGGTGGAGATAAAGGAGGGGGAGGGGCAATGGGGGGAGACACTAGTGGGGTGGAGATAAAGGAGGGGGAGGGGCAATGGGAGGAGACACTAGTGGGGTGGAGATAAAGGAGGGGGAGGGGCAATGGGGGGAGACACTAGTGGGGTGGAGATAAAGGAGGGGGGAGGGGCAATGAGGGGAGACACTAGTGGGGTGGAGATAAAGGAGGGGGAGGGGCAAAGGGGGGGTGATACTAGTGGGTGGAGATAAAGGAGGGGGAGGGGCAATGGGGGGAGACACTAGTGGGGTGGAGATAAAAGGAGGGGGAGGGGCAATGGGGGGAGATACTAGTGGGGTGGAGATAAAGGAGGGGGAGGGGCAATGGGGGGAGACACTAGTGGGGTGGAGATAAAGGAGGGGGAGGGGCAATGGGGGGGAGACACTAGTGGGGTGGAGATAAAGGAGGGGGAGGGGCAATGGGGGGAGATACTAGTGGGGTGGAGATAAAGGAGGGGGAGGGGCAATGGGGGGAGATACTAGTGGGGTGGAGATAAAGGAGGGGGAGGGGCAATGAGGGGAGACACTAGTGAGGTGGAGATAAAGGAGGGGGAGGGGCAATGGGGGGAGATACTATAGGGGTGGAGATAAAGGAGGGGGAGGGGCAATGGGGGGAGACACTAGTGGGGTGGAGATAAAGGAGGGGGAGGGGCAATGGGGGGAGACACTAGTGGGGTGGAGATAAAGGAGGGGGAGGGGCAATGGGGGGAGACACTAGTGGGGTGGGAGATAAAGGAGGGGGAGGGGCAATGGGGGGAGACACTAGTGGGGTGGAGATAAAGGAGGGGGAGGGGCAATGGGGGGAGACACTAGTGGGGAGGAGATAAAGGAGGGGGAGGGCAATGGGGGGAGACACTAGTGGGGTGGAGATAAAGGAGGGGGAGGGGCAATGGGGGGAGATACTAGTGGGGTGGAGATAAAGGAGGGGGAGGGGCAATGAGGGGAGACACTAGTGAGGTGGAGATAAAGGAGGGGGAGGGGCAATGGGGGTAGATACTAGTGGGGTGGAGATAAAGGAGGGGGAGGGGCAATGGGGGGAGACACTAGTGGGGTGGAGATAAAGGAGGGGGAGGGACAATGAGGGGAGACACTAGTGGGGTAGAGATAAAGGAGGGGGAGGGGCAATGGGGGGAGACACTAGTGGGGTGGAGATAAAGGAGGGGGAGGGGCAATGAAGGGAGACACTAGTGGGGTGGAGATAAAGGAGGGGGAGGGACAATGAGGGGAGACACTAGTGGGGTTGAGATAGTGGGGGAGGGACAATGAGGGGAGACACTAGTGAGGCGGAGATAGTGGGGGAGGGACAATGAGGGGAGACACTAGTGGGGTTGAGATAAAGGAGGGGGAGGGACAATGAGGGGAGACACTAGTGGGGTGGAGATAAAGGAGGGGGAGGGGCAATGAGGGGACACACTAATGAGTTGGAGATAAAGGGGGAGGGGCAATGGGGGGAGATACTAGTGAGGCGGAGATAGTGGGGGAGGGGCAATGAGGGGAGACACTAGTGGGGTGGAGATAGTGGGGTAGGGGCCAATGAGGGGACACACTAGTGAGGTGAAGATAGTGAGGTGGGAGCCAATGAGAGGACACACTAGTGTGGGTGGGGGATGGCAGTGGGGGAGACACTAGTGAGGGTGGGGGGAGGCAATGAGGAGACACACTAGTGAGGTGGAGATAGTGGGGAGGGCACTGATTAGGGGAGACACTAGTGAGGTGGAGATAGTGGGGTGGGCAATGAGGGGAACACTAGTGTGGGTGGGGGGGGGATGGCAATGAGGGGACACACTAGTGATGGTGGGGGGGCAATGAGGGGAACACTAGTGTGGGTGGGGGGATGGCAATGAGGGGACACACTAGTGTGGGGGGGGGAGGCAATGAGGGGACACACTAGTGTGGGTGGGGGATGGCAATGAGGGGAACACTAGTGTGGGTGGGGGAGGCAATGAGGGGACACACTAGTGTGGGTGGGGGGGGATGGCAATGAGGGGACACACTAGTGTGGGTGGGGGGATGGCAATGAGGGGACACACTAGTGTGGGTGGGGGGATGGCAATGAGGGGACACACTAGTGTGGGTGGGGGATGGCAATGAGGGGACACACTAGTGTGGGTGGGGGATGGCAATGAGGGGACACACTAGTGTGGGTGGGGGATGGCAATGAGGGGACACACTAGTGTGGGGGGGGGGTGGCAATGAGGGGACACACTAGTGTGTGGGGGGGGGCAATGAGGGGACACACTAGTGGGTGGAATGGGGGGGGGCAATGAGGGGACACACTAGTGTGGGATGGGGGGATGGCAATGAGGGGACACACTAGTGAGGTGGAGGGTCAGGGGGGGGGATGGGGCAATGAGGGGACACACTAGTGTGGGTGGGGGTGGGCAATGAGGGGACACACACTAGTGATGGGTGGGGGGGCAATGAGGGGACACACTAGTGTGGGTGGGGCAATGAGGGGACACACTAGTGTGGGTGGGGGATGGCAATGAGGGGACACACTAGTGTGGGTGGGGGATGGCAATGAGGGGACACACTAGTGTGGTGGGGGGGGGCAATGAGGGGACACACTAGTGATGGTGGGGGGGGGGCAATGAGGGGACACACTAGTGTGGGGGGGGGGATGGCAATGAGGGGACACACTAGTGATGGTGGGGGGGGGCAATGAGGGGACACACTAGTGTGGGTGGGGGGATGGCAATGAGGGGACACACTAGTGATGGTGGTGGGGGGGCAATGAGGGGACACACTAGTGTGGGTGGAGATAGTGTGGGAGGGTCAATGATGGGAGACACTAATGAGGCGGAGATAGTGGGGAGAGGCAATGAGGGGACACACTAGTGAGGTGGAGATAGTGGGGAGAGGCAATGAGGGGACACACTAGTGTGGGTGGTGGGGGGCAATGAGGGGACACACTAGTGAGGTGGAGATAGTGTGGGAGGGTCAATGATGGGAGACACTAATGAGGCGGAGATAGTGGGGGGAGAGTCAATGATGGGACACACTAATGAGGTGGAACTTTACACCAAGGTTCATGGCGGTGACGCTGGAGGGGTTGTGGTGGAATAGTGCGGGGATACTTACACAGTATGTAGGGGTAGGGATACGTCCGACAATGCGAGTCAGAAAGTTGAGGTGGAGCATCACAGATACACAGTTTGCAACAAAACATATACTTAATACTATTCTTACGAAAGGAGGGCCCCATTCTCCGTAACTGTCAACGAACGAGTAGAGCCAGAAACATTGGCGTAGACGTGTGCCTCTCTATCTATGAGATACAAACAGGTCCTACACCCAACTACAAACATTATCTATGTTAACTCTCAGATGTTTTAATTAATTCTGAACATTCACTCCCGAATACATGTTCCAACATCATGCTGGATATACCTACGCTATACGCTACTATTCTGCAGCCCTTATCGTATAAACGCGTGTATTTCATCTCCTGAGAATATTACACTTTGTGGCATTTACGTAAGAACTTGCGTGAGTAACAGATACATGTGTACTGCAAATCGGTCTCGATCCCGAGACTTCGTGTGAGTTAAAGTGAAATGTCCCAGCAAAAAGCTATATTTAGAAGGCTGTTGCGTCACTATATTCAATACAAACCTACTACAAATAGTTTGTATATTATAACTGGGCATGTATGTTGTTTTTACAGAATGTGATCATATCTGAATTGACAACTGCAATGTTTTCTAGCCTAAAGTAGTAAACTTCTCTTCCGGAGCGCCTGGTCTGATATTTCTTTGTTCTAAAAGTAAACGTTTCCAAGGTATTTTCATTAATATACTACCATCCTACAAGGATATCGGGTTTAAGGTTGATTGCATAGCGACAATGCATGACGTTATAACATGTCATTACTGCACAGTTCCTGATTCTATAACGGAATAGAGCTACAGCGTTAAAAGTTTAACATGTAGATGCCATGGTATATTTTATAGATTCAGAGCAGTTTCTAAGTGCCAACATTGAATTCAATTATATTCATAATAATTTTTTATTTTCATCAATCAAAAATATAGAGTTTTTTTTATTAGTTTAACGTCCTATAGGCAGGGTAATGTAAGGACGGGCCAGGTTTTTTGGTGGATGAAAGCCGGAGTACCAGGAGAAAAACCGCGACCAGCGGCCAGTACCTTGCAACCGCCCCATTTGGAATTTGAACTCGAGGATTGTGGTGATATATCGAGACATCTTAACCACTCGGCCACCGCGGCCCCCTTTTTATGGAAGGAACCTATAGTGTAGGGCCAAAGGAATTAAACTATATACAGTTTAGTGGAAATTCTAACACAATGGGTTGCTATGGCGTCAATTGGAGAGAGAATGTCCAAATTACACGGGAACATATTATGTACGGGTTTTATCAGAATATTGAACTTTCTAGTTTTGATCTTTTGATCTATGTATTATTCTGGCCTAAGATTCAAACAGATTATTATCTTATTTTTCATTCAATATTCAATTGATGACATCTGCGTTAAATGTTGAATGTTTTGTAACTTGTATTAAAACAGGCGTTACCTGTGTATTGTTAGTATCAAATCAAATGACACGTATATATAATATAGTTCCATGCACAGGGATATGAGAATTAGTTACTGTTTATATAATCATGGACCCACCAGAGTGCCCTAGGACCATTTTGGTCATAAAATGCACGAGAAAATACAATTAAATGGCATAATAATTTACCAATGATCGGCCAATGTTTTTGTAATAACGGGCTGCTATCTCCTTAGTGACAGCATTAAAAGGAAACTTATTGCTCTTTCCAACGGTAGTAACCGTTTTGATGAAGACGTGCTAGAAATGTGATATTTTAGCCGCTAAAGCTAGGTGGAGTAGACGTTTTGAGTTGTGGATCCGGAGCTTTCCATCCTTTACGTATGTAGAGTTTGATTTTACCGATTTTTGATCTAGAACTCTAAAACGTCAAAAAATGGTCCTAGGTTCATAATTATATAAACTGTAACTAATTCTCAGATCCCTGTGGTTTGTTTTCCGTCCCTACGACTAGGTCATTAACGGTAATATGCACCCTCATAATGTACATGCATATTAAAGAGTAATATACCGAGTGTATACATGTGAATGTGTCAGAAACTGTCCATAAACTCCACACGTCTTGTAACTGTGTCCCTTCTCATCTGTACAGTAAAACGTAATTTCCCTTGGCAAAAGTAAAGTTTAACCGCATATCTGTATAATGATGCGTACTTATACTAGATACATGTAATATAAATATTACAATAATATATAATCCTTAAACCAGGTCATACATAATGTACAATACTGGTCACAACTAGAACGAATAATCCTATCCTGCTGCCTTCACAACGTTCCCGGCAGGGTATGAATTTCACCACATTACCGATAGTGTGTGCAAGCCCCGATGTGATCCACACCGGGCACTTTGAGGCTGATAAAAAAAAAAAATCGGATAATTTCCAAATGTAACTGTATTGTTCTGACAACTATGATCAATATGCAATTAACAAACCTTTCGATTATAATTTTTTTCAACTAGTAGTTGTAATATCCAAGGCAAACACAACACAAGTAAAATTCTGTTCAAATACGCCGCCATGTTTGATTTACCGGAATCGTGACGAAATGAAACACTCAACAGATGAAATGTTTTGAAGTTTAAAAAACAGACTACAAACTTAGATTAAACCTTGTGAACTGAACAAAAGTGAGTAGTATTTGGAATTTAGCGATTTTTTTCCTTCAAAATTCATGTTAAAAAGTCTGTGACATTATATTTCTTTCGTAGTAAGTTGTACGACAGAAGTATCCATATTTGGAGCGCGAGACTTTATAACAAGAAGCATCATGGAGGCCAAGTGAGCCGTGTCGGAGATGTGAGACATTCAAATGTGCTTACAAACATAATCTAGACATGGAGGTTGGTAAATAAATAATCATTTTATGTTAAAAATGTTTAATATAGTTGAATTTAATTACAAATTTACATGACACACGTGAAATGCAACATTTTCACCGCTGGATGTTTGCAACACTACGGGCAATGGGACAGAATCGCAGCTCTGACGACGACCATCTGTCAGAAATCGTCCGTTCATCGTTCAGAGCTACTTCATTGCTGCTAGTCAAACTAGCCTTAACCATGTCTGGAATATCTCAATTTAACTCGATTCTGAAGATGATTTTGATGGCTTCAAAGCATTAAGAGAACGTCTGATGGTATCTCTTCACCTGTTATCATTGGTTTTTATATAATGATAACGTAGAGTGTGAACATGTTATAACATGTTGAAAGGACGTTGAATGGACCATTCATTCGCGCGTGGAACGGTAGTAAACTAATTTCTCTATCAAATCAGAGATCTAGTATCACAGACCATCCGTACAACTATACACATACCTAATCAATCCTACTGAACCGTCATAATGTCATTTTCCCAAGGATGTATCCCAACACGTGATAGATACTCCATGATATTGTATGTTTTATAATGTAGTGACGTTCACAAATTCACTCTCATGGTGCAATACACTTGGGTTATCGGGGGATTATATATGTAATAATCAAGTATCCATCATTCACGAACATACTAGAGCCGTGTAAAATTATAAAACGTTCATGTAAAGCAAGATAGTTCCAAAGTAGGAAACAACTATGATGAAATAAGCGATACCTTCATCTTGATTCGACATAGCCGGATTTGGTAAAGTCCATTTCGTTTGTTTTCTACGTAAATGTGAACATAATTAGCTAACTCTTACCTATCGCTGTAGTTCTTTTGATGCTTTATTATCATTGAAGTACATTGTTTTTATGGAAATGTATGGAAAGCTTCATTTTCTTATAATAATCTCACTTCATTTCAGGGCATATTGTAACATATCAGATTGTTCCTGGTTTTGTAAACACGTCAGACGCATGCTTTGTATATCACGATATAGCTGTTACAATCCAGTTTTGCCTATAAAGTATGACTCAGCCAGTATATTTCTGTAAAATCCCCTATTACCTGGTTATTACTATCGAGTTATTACCGTCTTCATCACTTGACCTACTTTCTGCACGTGTCGGATTAAATCTACCTATTTCTGGAGTGAGCACGTGAGCTGGCAGCCGTCCCCAGATTTCTACGTTTACATGTAACATACCTACACGGCACGACCGGGACTTATTACCATAGTATTGCGTATTTACCTACTGAAATATGTAGCCTTAACACGATTAAAATGGAACGCAAAATTAATGGTCCTTTTTATCAAACTGATCCAGGTGGGGATTTTAACTATTACAAATATTTCTTATCTCTTAACGTCATTTGAAAAAGATATTATGACTTTGTGATGGTGATAATTCATTAAAGGCTTTAGACCAGAACCCGATGCAACAAAATACAATCACAATAGTTTAACAATTGGCCCTCAGAGACTCTATACAATGTAGGTTATCTCCCCCGATGAAGACAAGACACGCCAATGACAATGAGAAATAGAGGAACGATTCGGGTGCTTAGAGCTCAGCAAGATTTTGCGACTAATGATCGGTTTCAATTTAAAAGTTTTATGGCACTTCGAGTGTAGTTTACAGAGGCATGATTTAGTGAGGTGGGTTTTTTTTATCAATATCTTCAAACATCGCATAAAGGAGACCACATGAGGTTGTGGGACAAATCTTATATACAGCGTACTAATCGGAATCCTTCACCACTTTTCGTAAATACGAAAATTGTGTCGTTTACGGAAAGGGCCGAAAGTTCCCGATTGAATGGAGAATGGTCTGATAAGTAGTGGGAGATAGTCTTGGTAAACAGGGGAGATAATTCTCAAGCATATCATATGACATCAGTATCAGCTGCTGATAACTGATACAAATGGAAAAAAAGGCTATTGAGTCTCTGTAATAATTACAATTTCATTTCAAATAATTTATTAAATCATTCGATTTATTAGGGATTGGGCAGCAGGCTATGCCTATATAAGCCCTCTCCCTAATAATAATATTAAGTAATAATAACAATGACAGTAGCTATATGCCAGTAATTTCCAAGTACAGTATGTCGTCAAAGGTCTATTATTTGGGCCTGAAAAGGAATGAAAATAAATGCGAAAGCAAACGACCAGAAAATGTGGAGATTACACCAAATGGTTCAGTATAGCTGGGTTCGTGGGATATAAGTACTCGACGGACTTTCTTATCAAATCTCAGAAACATACTGACTACCTTGGCAGTTCTTTGTAAATTTACACAGTAGATATGCAGAGTTAAGCTAATATCTGGGCGTTACCTCAAAATGTATACAAAACTTAACATTTCGTAAACACGTCCTCATCAACAATTTACTAGCCACGCACTTTCATTACAATTAATTCCAATGTCTATCTGTGAATTATCATAAACAATTTTTTTTTTTACTCAAACTACACCCTTTGTGGTAAACAAATGGAATGAAAATGTATACGTCGTGCTTTTTTAAATTAATTACAGAAAATCTACCACCCTCCACGGGAACTTATCTTGTTTTAGTTTTCTTAAGTAGATATTTTGGCATTGTCTAGTGCCAAGCTCTTACGTATGTTTTCAGTTTTAATCTTGTGTACCGAAAAAGATACTTGATATTTAGATGTATTGAGGCCTCAAATAGCTAGACATGTATTATTGTGTCTGCTAAGCAGAAAACACTAATAGCTGTAACTACGTATATGCATATTGTTCATGCGATTTGTTCTTTGCCAACATACGCAAGCATTATTATTATAAAAGAGCCATATAAATAGGACAAGGATATGCGTTTGAACCGATGACCATTCCCCAAAATGTCCTTGTCAAGATTTGACTTTGATTGGGGAATTGCAGATGTAAACAGAACAAGAGCATGAATACTAAACATAAATACAAACCAATATAGATAGGTGATCGCAATATTGATATTACATTGTGATATATACTTCATAAATTCTTAGTATTTAATCGGAGTGCAAGGTTGGATAGAATGTATACATGTATATAGTCATAAGTAAATTCAATGAAGGTTTGTATACAAATATTAATTTAAACAATACAAGAAATGTTATAACAGTATTACAGTAACAAGTCATTATCGTCAAGGACGGTAAGCCAAACGATAACTTCAATGACCGCTGGCACGAAAATTGTGACGTCGCAATGATAATAACGTTATAATAAACGGATGGTAGTTCATAGACTGCTGAATGCCAACTGCGCTTGGTAAGAATACTGCAATTAAAATGGAAATATAAACTGCATTTACAGATATTTTAAATGACTCGCGTTAGCGCGTCATGTTGAAATGGCTGTACAAAAAATGAAGTTTACACACCAGTAAACAACAAGCTATAACAATCATTCCTTATATTTACATTTCGACCGACCATTTCATTAAAAATTAAGTGTTCAAATAAAATAAAACTCGCAAGTGTAAACGATTTCACAGTTGGTAAGGTTATATAGCAAAGAGAAACGGAAATGTAAATATATGCATGTAAGCGACAAAGTCAGGGCCCAGCACCATAAAACTATTCTCAGACAGATTTTTACTCAAGTGTATGATTTTACAAAGACTTCAGTAAAAAATCTGTCTGAGAAAGTTTATAGTGCCGGGCTCAGATGCATAGGATCGTACTGTATATGGGATTGTTTTCGCATAATGTACGCTTCAGCGTGCCTTGTGTTATAATAAACTGTACTTTATCTATATGAGAACTTAACTAGTATACAGTTGTTTCATGCCTTTTCAGTCAACAGTTAAAACTCTTTCCCGAGGTGTTGGGACCAACCCGATGAACTGTTTCCCGAGGCCAGACTCGCCAAGTATACTTTGGGCTGAAAAGGCATGAATCGAAACAACTGTTTTGTTACCTGAACCGCAATCTTAAACACTTATCACTGAGCTTCTGGTGAGAAAGTGGGTCGATCCGGCGCGCCAGTGTTTATGAAGTCAACAATTAATTTTGTTACCTGACTCTCTCTATTAATGTAAATGAAGTAATTTCGCCTACTGACCGGTCAATAGTTTGACTGTTAACCGGGCGCAACGTTGGCTTGCGTTTATTGTGGACTTTATATTTAATTGTTGACGTCATAAACACTAGCGCGCTGGATCGACCCAATTTTCTCAGCAGAAGCTCAGTGATAAGTGTTTAAGATTGCGGTTCAGGTAACAAAACAGTTGTTTCATGCCTTTTCAGTCAACAGTCAAAACTCTTTCCCTCGGAATTGGGACTAACCCTCGGAAAACAGTTCATCGGGTTGGTGCCACACCTGGAAAGCATGAAACAACTGTATAATGACGTCAACAATAAACGCATGCAAACGTTCCGCCCCGGCCAACAGTCAAACTATTGACCGGTCAATAAGCGAAATTACCTCATTTACATTTATATAGAAAGTAAGGTAACAATACAAAAGATGGCATTTGTAAGGGTTAGAAAATAAACGGTTATGCTAAGAGGCTTAGATTCGTGCCTAGGTAATTATCGGTGAATTTTACCCTGAGAACATGGATTGTTTGTAGACATGAGAGGAATGTGAGTTTTCCGTGTCATTACAACATTGAAGCTCAGTACAAACTCTGGTTAATGTAGCGACCAATCATCCTAGACGCGCAGTCTGACGTTAGTATAGAGTCACGGGAGCAAAATACCATGACTATGCTTAGATTTCTAATGTTATTTATGGTCCATACTTGATGATATATCCCTGATATTGAGTTGAATTTGCTCGAATAATTAAATATAATTTAAAATAAATGATGGAGGCACAAAGCAACAACCTCAAAAACAAATATACGTGTATTATACTTTGCGTATTGTATGCGAGGAAATGGAATTTGTTCAGCAAAATGGAAATTGAACAGATGCATTATACTAGTGGCATATCATGTATGGACATCAAAATCACAGGGATCTGGAAATAAGTATCAGTTACATACTTGGACACATTCCGTCTTTAAAATGTGATGTTAAACTGAAGCACATATCACAATCAAACCGGTGATCGGGTGGTGTAGTGATTAAGCCGCTCGCCTTTCACCTGGCCGGCCGGGGTTCGATCCCCGACACGGTCGTGAAAAGGTTAGGGGTCAACTGCCCGATCACGTGGGTTTTTCTCCGGGCACTCCGGTTTCCTCCCACACTAGGACCCTCGCGCGCTTACATCCGGGACATCGAGAGTGATTTACATAAGTTGTATATAACTTGTTTCTCAATCGATGTAAAATAAATAAAGTTTATATTTATATCACAATCAATACCTCCTTACAAGGACAGATAACTCTTTAATGTGCAAAACGGAAATTCTATAGCGTCCTTAGAATATTAAAATTTTGTGGACGTCTTCATTCTGTATTTGCCTAATTCAGGGTTATCTGCCCTTACGTGTAGATAACGATTATGACGTCATGTGCTTGCGAGGTTTACGTCATACTTTCAGAGAAATGACGTGAGATTTGCTTATCAGTCATCTACTTGCAAGAGAGTCAACTCTGTATTATACAAAGCACTTCTAAGGAAACATACCTAAAAAGAAGGGAAAACCCAACCTTCCACATTCAATCTTACAAAGTGACAACTTCAATTTGCGACTGCCGTTTTTGCCCTATGTATCCGTGCGAATGCGATATTTTGAAGACAGTTCGTCATATATAATCGAACGGTTCAAACGCTCAAGATTATGATCCGACGAACGTAACTTTTATCCGGCAGAAGCTCAGGATAAGTACGATCGCTCTTTATTTGCAAGCGTTCAAGTGATTTGGACCATCTTCCAATATAATCAGCTGACCAAAATCGTGCCCTTATAATCTCTGATTTAGCATGTCAAGCTACATTGCCTTTGACCGATTTTAACTTATGTCATCGTAGATCCTATAGATTGGCCATCAGTCTCCAGAAAAAAATCTAGATTGAAACAAGAGGGAGATAACCTAGTATTAGAATTCTACTGAGGAGAACAACTTTGTGTCTGGTGACCAGTCTACGTACATGGCAGATCCAGATATATTTCTACAAATGTAAACTACAGTCAAACCTCGATGATTCGAACTTCGATGAATCGAATTTCTCGCTGTATCCAGATATATTTCTACAAAAATGTAAACTACATGTATAACCAATTCCCATGTCCCTGTGATGCCGCTGCAGTGACGTTCCATATCTCATAAACGCAATACAGGCGGTGACCTGAATATTGGTAGAGGGATCATTTGTTCTGTGTATATATAGCTCTGTACATCACCGTGTGTCTTCTAAGATGTTCTCATGGCAATGTCGGAACAATTAACGTCTACATACAGTCGGCAATACACCTGTAAATGTAAAGTCTGCCGAAAGTCGACCCTAAACTCACCAACCAAATAGAATACATTTTCTATTGATGTGAAAGTCTGAAACAGTATCATTTCACATTGCTCTGGAGTCAAACTGTTGATTATTAGAGATATATCCACAAATAGCTGGGGACTCGCTTTACTAACGCCTTCGAATTGGTATTTATCTTACTGAAGTCATTCAAGTTTTCTCAGCCCTACGGCTTATTTAGGAATAAATGTTTATTTTGTTGAAACATCTATTCCTTATATTTACAGTTTTTCAAGTAAATGAATATTATTTTTTCCCGTGGCAGTTGCATATTTTTTTATTAAAACACCCATATTTTCTCTCCCGTCATCGTCAACGAATTCGATGAACAGCTGATTGGAATCGAGTCCTTCATATGTTCCCGTGGGGTCATGACCTCACGTCGCTACGCCATCGACTATTCACGTAACAATAGAATCGCCGCGTGTGTTGTGCTAACATTATACACTGATAATGATAATACTAGAAAGCATGGTTATTGAGTCCATGTCAGTGCAAACTGTAAATATTAAGAAATAAGAAGTACCTTTGCCCACACCAAATATCAAATTTTGGCAAATCAAACGACGTCGGCATTAGCAGTTAATATGTATTCGTTTCCCAAACGGGCATTGTGTATATTTATTTCCCCGTTTGGTATTTTCATTTCAATATGTAATCTTCAAGTAAAATGATTACATATTACAGTTCTCCGTATTAACTAGTGTTTTGTATATTCATCAACTGAGTACATATTTAACAGGTTAAACTTTTGGATCAACAACACATAGTGCATACGATACATTGTGTTTGGTAAATATGACAAACATAGAAACACTAATTAACAAAGGGTGACAATTGATTGACTAACGATTCACGACACCCAATCGCTAGTGTATGTAACTGAGTTAGCTGTCCATGTTGATCCGTAAATTATTGTTACAGTACGTCAACATATTTTGGCGCATTTGGCATATTGATGTTACACAATACCTATGAAATATGCTTTTCATCTCCACTATTAGCAAATATATTCAACATGAGGTTCGATATAAAGGATATCGACTCGTTGCTTCCATTTTATGACACCAATATTGCTACTTTGAACAAATTATTATTTTCAGAGTAAGTACACTGTAGTCCTGTCAAAGTAAAACACTATTGAGTGAATTTGCGATCCGCGTGTTAGTACTAATCTTGCTACAATTTGTACTGAAAATCTTCTCATTTTGCATTACAGAAAAGATATTCAGCAAAATTTGCATCAGGAATAGGACCGAAATTCGAGTCGAAATTCACTCAGCAAGTTTTTTTGACAGGATTATTTATTTTGAGAAAAAAAATGTGATTAAGTTGATATTATGCTTGTTAACTCTATATCCCGAAATGAGTTCTTCAGGGTGCCGTCCTATGGCCATTATTCTTCTTGTAATTGATATGTGTGAGTACAACGTCCTATTGATAGCCAGGGTCATGTGATGATGTGCCAGATTTGTCGGTGGAGGAAAGCCGGAGTACCCGGAGAAAAACCCCTAACTAGTTGTCAGTACCTGGCAACTGCCCCATATGGGATTCGAACTCGCGACCCAGAGGTGGAGGGCTGCGGCAATATGTCGAGATATCTTACCACTAATTAACTTGCACATCAGATATTTCTTTTTGACATGTTTTCAAAGAAGCCACATATTTATACAAAAAAATAGGGAATATTGATTCGGTTTATAGGGTAGAATCTTAAATAATCAGCTACGCCCTCGGTTATTACGTATTATTTTACCAAGGTGGACCGCAAGAAATGTTCCATGATTTATCAATATCCACACGGGCAGGTTGTTATTCGCACAAATATACAATCTTATTAAAATTATACTTGTAATTCGGCTTCACTACGATACTCTACGTTACGCTCCAATACCAGAGCGTAACGTAGAGTATCGTAGTGGAGCGGAATTTCAAGTCTATTTTTTTTAAATTAGAATGCCCAAATATACGAACTCGGCCTATTATACCTTTTGGCCGACACCATTTTTTGTCTTTAAGTCTTTTGAGCTACAATTTCCAGCTATATTGCAACCCATTTTTTATCATACAATAATGTTATAACGCAAAATTATTTTGAACGAGTTACGGAAAATATGAAATTAACGCCATACTAAAAATTCGTGCAATTAGTGCAACATTCATACGGTGCAAAAATCATATAACCACTAAAAAATAGGTTTACTATAACATAGGCGGTACTCGATTTTATGTTATGGAATGATTCATTAGAATATAAAGCACATAAAGGCTGGACCACGCGATATATTAATCGTTTCCTCTTTGAACTCCCGACACTCTTACTCTTTCTATTTCCTACCCGATCTATAAATAGCACACGGACGACGTAGGAGCATTGTTTTCTGTTTATCACGAGCAGATGTTCTAGCACGTGCTGTATGCACACTCTGGCCCACTATTGCGTTACACAGCATATGGGGTCTGCATCGCTCCGGGAGGGGCTATTACGGTACTCCCCCTCTTAGCAATCTGGGCATTACCTTACCACGTACGTGTATTTCACGTACAAACGAAACTATTTGACCTATGAACTGTTGCTGATGATATATATGTATTTTTTACTTTTGACAAGCAAAGACAAAAAATGAAACTAACAATCATGAATAGCAGAAATGCGTTACTCTTGACGACCAGAAAAATGCAGGAATAGAAAAATGGTTTACCTCGTGATCATCCACCTGAAAATCACGTGCCAGTCATGTTTTTTTGTGAATACCATAGCGGCTATAACGCATGGGAGACTATTCCAGATGAGATCATCCTTTAAAGCACTATTTTAAAGGAATATTCAATGTATGTATCGAAGTAAAATAAAATGGTGAAAAAAAACGTATATTTCGGCAAGTTTTAAATATTCTGGGGGGGGGGGGGGGGGGTTGCAAAATAAGAAATTGTTCGTTTATAAATCGTTATAAACGACTTAGAATCCTAATGTAGACGTCAGATCTCTGCGGATACTGAGCAAATATATCCTCGGAATCGGCCGCCGGATTACGAATGACGCAAACCTAGAGCGCCAATGAAGAGCCAAAGATTGACGTAAGAATATGTGGCTCTGTCCATGTGAGTACATTGCGTGAGACGTACACTATGTACATTATATCGTTGGTAATATGGACTCCGACATGATCTGTCGGATATGGCGAGTATGTGGGGGTATCGCTGTACAAAACAGACAGCCTGACCCCCTCCGTCAACTGTAGACCCCCTCCGTCCCCTGTACGGGGAGTGTGGAGACCCCACTGGACTAGACGATGGTAACCCGCTGTCAATATATCACCAAGGCGCATTCTGATGCAATATCACATTATTCGATCGGTACATGTGTCAATCGGAAAATTCATGATAATCTACGGAATATCAAATATCAAAATTGTATGCGTAATGTAAATTCACTTGATAGATCGAAGTGAGTTTTTGATTTTCGAAATTAAATTTAGCAGAATGAGATGGTCTACTTTGATTTCATCAAGGAATCAGAAAAGCTACATATCATCCTATTTAATTTCTAATTTCAATTTCAATTTTTTTTTTTCAAATGCAGCTTATAGAAATTACATGTAACATGAATGTATATTATATACACATTATAGTGTACAATATAATCGGACAATAAGACGAAGAACAGAGCAAAGATACTTTATACCGGCATTCATTAGTTATTATCTATAAATCAAAACAGGATGTCAAGATTTTTTTTCAATATTTTTAATTCAAATGCACTGACACATGAAAATGCGTAATACTATAGAAAGAAATATGAATGATAAAATGGATATGCGATTTACAAATCAATACATTTTTCATATATTAAACTAAATAGTATTTAATGATGTGTAAGAATTGTTACGTACAATGTAGTTAGTGTCAGTAAGTTCCGTGTATTACGTTTGTCGGGTTTTAATTGGTTTATTATAATTGATGTTGAGGTCAGATAGAATAGAACATAAGTATGGAATGTTAATGTTTAATGGGCTTTATATCAGTTCATATCATACTACAAAGCATATGTGATTATGTCTAGTTAAACAATTTCCATTTGTCTCTGCAATCATCGTAACATGATAAGCATATCAGAAAATACAGGCGCCACCATAGGGAAGACAGAATTCCTCACGTCAGTAGACTGTATGCACATATTGATAGTATACTAAGGTCAGTATAATACAGACACAGAAATGATGTTGTATTCGGGAATAAATGAAGTCACTCTCGTCAAAGTCGACAATATATGATAAAATTATGATAATAGAAGTAGAGATGTCGTCGCCGGGAAAGGCTTGTGAGATGTTTTTGTTGTGATGGCGACGTCAGACATGTAATATAAGGGCCGAAACGATAACAAAATCTTCTGAGCTGCTAGCTGTTTCGTTTATTTTCATTTTTCTCCACATAAGTAACAAAATAATCGAAACCCGGAGAAACAATTCCGGAAAATGGAGATTGTAAAATTAGAACCAAACATATAACATTTTTATATTCCGGATTAATTTGTATTTTCCTTGACATGTACAAATACACGTATACGACAAGAGATATTAACTCTATCCATAAAACGTCACAATATATATCCACAAGATTTTAAAATTTGTCGTAGATCCGATGGTTTGAAATTTTTCCAATTTTTGTATCCTCGACACTCCAGAGGTTACTATCTCTGTCGTTATTGTGGCTATAACCATAGTGATAGTAAACCTGGGAATATCGAGGATGAAGTTTTGACGCATTGCAGCTTCACACACGCACACATATGTATTTTTATCGTCTCATTCACAAATTAGCCAATGTAAGTAACACTATCATTCCAGTTACATGTACGTCCAGTTCTTCGATATAGTTACATTACGTAGTGATAATTGACCATTACGAATGAAAATGATAAATGTGAGAGAAGCATTTGCTAACTCAGCTATGAAAGTATCGATAGGTCGCACCTGTTATGTTTGTGCTATAAAGATAAAAAGTATTGTGTATACTGAGGCCCCTCCCCATGACCTCCTGCCTAGGTATGTCAACAGTTTTAGCCCTCCGTCAATATCTATATGGTACGTCTCCCTCGACATTGGGGATCGCGTATCGACAGAGACAACGCACACACACTATCCCTTTTCCTCCCTTGCTGGAACACACGTCGAGATTACCTTATTTGTGCAGTTCGACCTTGGCAGCGCGTGCACACCTGTCTACTCGAATGCGCCAAAATACGGGCACTGCAGTACCCTTCTGTATAATACCTTACAAATAAATTACTAGATAAGAACTCATTTAACTAATAATAAAATTCTAATGTAATTTCCTTAGATGCAATTTTAGAAAATGAATTTGTTTTCACGTGGATAGCTATGACGTTATCTCTGAGTATGGAATTTGCATAGTCCAATTATAGATCTGTGGTATCATGTTCCTGTACATCAGTCCTTACACTAACGTCACTTCCGGATTAGAAACATTTTTACGGGTAAAATAGATTTACTCTCTCTAAAGTGATATTATTGAATAATGGCACACACGTGGCATATCATTAAATGTTTACACCCCGTAGCGTATCAATAACACGACTAGATGAGTTTGTCGACGTTTTCATAATTATTCATCGATGCAGATGTTGAAACCAGATCCGATGGAGCGCATGTACCACAACCTGCCTCCCCTCTGTCAGGAGTCGACTTACCCTATATATAGCAGTAGTAAGTACAGGAAAGCTCACGGCATAATAGCATTCCGGCTCACTAGAGGACTTACATTTTCACAGGCGGCAGCAAATCCGACAAACTATTCAAGATGGTGAGTCTTATTTAATACTAACAATGTAGCATCTTAGGGAAAATTTTCTCGGCTTTCTACTTAGTTCTATCTGTTAATTTGTATTTTATATTTCTCATTCTACACCGAGTACTGCATTGTTAGATCAGTTTTAACATTTCTTATTAACTTGTTATACATATATATCAGTTATCTATGCATTGTTTTATGTAGTGCCAGCAAGTCGTTTGTTTAACAGCCCTAGTCAATATTTAATACAAGTTGCGGCCTATTCTAGTTTAGTTCCGAAAGCTTTGCCATTTAGCGACGTAAATTGTCTTGAATATATCATCACAGAAAATAAATAGGCATGCCAAATGAAAGTGTAGATTTTTTCTATCAAGTATATACACATATTCATAGAATCTTAGAAAGGCTTGCTTATTCCAATGTCATTATAGTTTGGACTTGTTATATAAGAACAATGACTGCATTGCAATGTAACATGTACCTAATAATGACGTGATATGAATTGTCTTATTGCAGCCGAAGCTTTCACAAGACGAAATCGACGGTAACCTTTGACCTTTGTAGATGTGCTCCCTCATTTTTCCTTCAAAAGTACTAACTATATTCTATTCCGTCTATTGAACTCCTATAGTACTAGATCCTGGCCCTAACTGTCCCTTAATACAAACTGCCCTTACCAAACCCTCGCTCCCATCCATGATATTGTTGTCATATAACATTGAAATATACAAATGGACAAAGCAATGAAGAGGCTATGATAAAATATATTTTATCCCTAATATCTGTGATCCCGTCATAGGTTTGATTGATAAACCCATTGAGTAGTTATGGAATCCCATCTCGCCTCTCCTTAGTTTGACCGCATGTTCTGACGGGGAATACTCGCCCTCCCTTCCCTTCAGTCGCTGGTCAAGCTTACCCTAGGGGCTGCTGACTGACAATGTGTGGTGTTTTTTGTTTTAATCCTTTCAGCACGTCCTTATCATATTACTTGTGTAAAGTGGATTAGCACGCCAGTGTTTCTATAATGCCTGCTTTGGAATATTAATCATTTATAATGTGTGATGGATTTTATAATTTGGATGATTTTTCTTTTGGATATTGAAAATTAAGATGCATTCCTCTAGGACTTATATATTTATACATTCCTATCGGCAAATGTTAATACCATGGATTATAGCCTGTGATACATGTGATTTGGATTAATCTCGCACGCGCACAGAACTATACGACGTCTGAATATCTCATCGGAAACAATACAGATATAAATATACATTGGAATATGTGAAACATGAAGTCTTGAAGACACTTTTCTACTTTAAACGTGTGTCATTACACGCGTGTAATTACTGCACCAAAGTCTTGGCAGCGGTGCAAACTAATATTTGGCACTGCCAAGGTGGAACTAACAACAAACCGTTTCCTTAGCAACCGGCGCGTGCCAAAACGGAAATACGATACGCCACGGCAGGATTCCAAATACATGAGCGAAAGTTGTAGTGGGAGTAGGGAGGGGGGCATTGCGGAGAAATCAGTGTCAGTTGTCGATAGATTTAATGATAGACAATACTGATAATTACTACAGTCTCTTTAGTTATTACCATCGTATGGAATGTAGTACGCCATCTTGTTTAAAAAAAATCATTATACGATTGATTCTCTTCATTATTCCTTCTGTGTTCGGGTTACATTAATGAAATATCTATATTTATGTAAAAATAAGTTAGCGCACCTCTTAATTATTAATATATTGCTATAATATATAATCAATAATTCAACATTTTCTTTATCTTAACATTTCAAAGGAAATTAATTCGCACATCATAGGAGATCGTATTGAAAGATCATTGAATATAACATCTCGGTATAGTAAACGGTAACATATGTTCGATATAAACCTAATGAGTGATGCGGTTAAATAACTGACCCGCACGGAAAATTATGATTATATCTGCCGACTTTAAAGAAGCTGTAGTTATCAGTAGTATTTACTAGTATATAAAATATTGCTGCTAGTAGCACATTATGGATCGTTACTATATAAACGCCAGTTCTTCGTAAGTCGTATCAAAACCCGCCTTCATATTCGAAAGTTCTTTGTTCTTCGTTGCCCTAAGTCATTGATGCTAGCCATATATCCCTATAAAATATTTTATTTTTATCGGAAAAGTAACTAATATCATAACAAAACCTCAAGAAGTTGAAATAGTTCCAACCTTTCCTGTATCTCGATGATTTTTAGTTTAATTATGTCGCTACGATTTGTCGTTAGTAACATTTATATCAATATTTCAAAAAATTCATTTTGATATGATAAATTTGGAATGTAGTGTTAATTTAGTGACTTGTATATTTTTGCACTATAAGTCGTATGAACAATTGTTTTTAAAAATATAGATGCTATAATTTAACCATGTTGCTGCTACTTTAATATAAACGTTATTGATATGTAAAAAACTTGCAACATCAACTCTCTTCGCTCATGTCAAATGTCACATATGACGATGTGGTCAGGTACAAAAACTCAAATGACATATCAAAATTTCATACAAATAATCTGACTTGGTAACGGTTTTAATGAAAACCCACAGAACTCAAAATTGTTAAAAGCAGTTTATAAAGGAGAAAATAATGACTAGATGATTATTAAAGATAATGACATATTGTTAAAATATTTAATTTTGTAAATAATATTTCATGTGTCAATGTAGTCGTGCAATGAGAAACAAATCAGTTTCATGCGTTTTTGACGTTGCCGTTTGGTATTGTATGGTAGCAACCTATCTATAACATTAGCGTATACGTAGGAGGTGAGTTGTAGACAGACAAGACAGGATAGCGTTTTACTCGCGCGTGCATGATGGGTGCTACACGTGCTAATAATTATACCGACAGTGTTTGTATGTATGTACCTACACAGGGGATGTATGTATACACACACACTGTCATAGCAGCACCACATGCTAGAGTCCTATATCCATAAATGGCCCGGCGCGTTGCAGGCCACTTCACATACACACACGCGTATATATACACATGCGATATGAATCCGCCGAGAAAACATAGTGCACGTTATAAATGACAGATGGCCTAGCGTATCGTGGTTTATGGTGGATGGATGGCATCATTAATTAGCCTCTGTTTTAGATCTACCATAGTACTAGCAACACCAGTAGACAATTCCCAGTACCCTGCTTTCCACTAGAATACATACAGTTATGACAAACTCTAAAATTATAAGCAAACAAAGAGCCTTTAACGTCTGGATAGCGCTAGATTTTTGTTAATCTAATTTCCCGTTGATGTAAGTTTCCGAATAAGAGATGCCACGTTTATAAAAACATTATTGGATCTTATTATTCTTCATTTGACATAGCAAGGTCCTAAAATGTTTTAAAAATTGAGAACATTTTTGTGACATACCTGCTTTAATAATAGTTTTAAAATGTACCGAAAATCTTTATTTTTTCGTCTCTTACAAAACGCGCGTGCTTCTGCCATCCTATAAGCATCTGTTTCACGTAGTAAAATTATTATTATTAATTTTTTGTATTTTTTTTTCAAGTATTTCAGAATTAATATTTTTATCAATGTGAGATCTTCATTAAAATCACGAGTTAACGCCCTTTATTACAATATACCAGCTTAACTAACATGACCAGACCGCTATTGTTAACGTTGATGAGAACTAATGCTGTATCAGAATCCTTTGTTTATTCTCTGACATGTAAATATCTCTAACACCAACACCAGCGCTTTAGAGGTGGTCCTGGCGGAATCCAGTCCCTCACACTGACTATAGACACCTGATATACTTTAATTAATCTATTGGTAATTGGCATCCTATCAATCAAAGCACGTGGTATACTTGATATTATGACATCAACTTTAGATAAGTAAATATATGTATAAAAACTATGAAAGAGAAAATGGTAGACATCGAATAAGTTGTCTAACTGCTTTTTCGAAAACAATTTATATTGATATTCAGTTAATAAAAAGAAAATCAGTTCAATATTTGGTATCAACTTATATTTGAGTATTAAGTTTTGTCATATTCGAGTATGTAAACATTTTTATTGTCTGTGTTTTGGACATGACCAATTATTGGTCGATGATATCAAAATTTGTACAATTCTTATTACAACTCGCCACATAGGATTACTTTTATCGATAATGAAAAGATCGGTTTTTTTAATGTATGATGCAAAATGAAAACTGTAGTAGATATATCATTGCTATACTTTGTATACTTTGACAGACCTGAAGGATGTTTTCGAACTTTTTGACTTCTGGGATGGTCGTGACGGAGCTGTCGACGCCTTCAAGCTCGGTGATGTGTGCAGGTGTTTGGGAATCAACCCCAGGAACGAGGATGTATTCGCCGTAGGAGGCACACACAAAATGGGTACGTCATTGTTTTGTGTCTAGTCACCAAGAATACGTTTGATATTCTCGGGTAAATATAATGTTGATATGTTATGTGCAGTTACCAAGATTACTTTTGATAAATAACATTATCATACATACAGGACAACGTCAATATCAAATAAGAGATTACGTTAGGTAATATAGGATATATATTACATCCTTATATAATAGCGGTTCAAAGGTAATACTATTACCGAATTTGACATATTCAAAATGTTTACAAAATCACAATCAAATGAAACTGATGGCAACAATATTGTAGAAAAATGAAGGTATGAAGGAGTGATGCGATATCGACCATATACTTTCAGGGTTAAATAAATATAGCATCATTTCAGACTTAAGATGCTTAAGGTCCGTGCAACATTTTTCTAGAAAAAAAGGAAACAATTTCTATTTTGAAACAAGAGAATGATACAAATTATATTATAAGGACATTCAGTGTACTGTATATACTGTTCTGATGACAGGCGAGAAGTCCCTTCCCTTCGAAGAATTCCTCCCCGCCTACGAGGGTCTCATGGATTGTGAACAGGGAACATTTGCCGACTACATGGAGGCTTTCAAGACTTTCGACAGGGAAGGACAAGGATTCATCTCCGGAGCCGAACTTAGGCACGTCCTCACCGCCTTGGGTAAGATATCTGTCCATTATTTATTCCATAAAATGACATTATCAATAGTGGTTTGGGCTATGTTATGACTTTCGCCTTTTACAGTGTTCTTGCATTACATGCATAAACACTATATCATTATAAAACTAATTTAATTAATGTTGTGATAGATTATATTTTGAACGTTCTTAAAATTAATTGCAAAGAGAGAAACATTTACCATGAAGCAATAGTGTTAAATCGCTTAATGTTATGATCGGTCACATTTTGAACGGTCTTTCAAGATGATCCACCTCCGGCAAATGGTATTTTTTCACTAGCAAAAACAGGAGAAGACGATTTAGTATTTTTCTTCAGTTACAAAAGTTACTTACTTTACACCATTACCAACATTGAAAAGTATGAGCTTCTAATTTTACTTCAAGTTAAAAATATGAAAAATTAATTGAATTCCGAAAAAAATTCCGTGGCACTATATCCTATATGGAATGAAGTACTGATTGTGCATGCACCAAAGGCAAAATAAATTATTTCATATTATTTTTTGTGTTAATTAGACATATATATATATATACACGGTAATACACAAATTATTATTCAAATAATGAATATCATTTATGCTATATCGGCGGTGGAGCATCTTTAAATTATTTGGAAAGAGAGAAACATTTGTCATAAAGCAATAGTGTTAAATCGCAATGTGTCCAAAGCTGACATTTTCAATATAGACCGAACACAAAGAGCAATTGCTGAGAGCGTAATCAGCTAAATCACTGTATTTCCTAATTCAGGTTTAAGGCAAATATATCCATTTTCATCATATCTATTTTGCTGCTCTCTGTGAAGTTTCCCGTCAATGAGGGGTTGTATTTCGAATAAAGAGGGAAATTTTCTTGAGGCAATAGTTAAGCAAAACATGGTGTACAAAGAGACACACGTCTCGCCAGATATGTAGTTTTCACCCCGAAGTCAGTTAAGCATCGTTTTAATTTGCAGGTGAGAGGTTGTCTGACGAGGACGTAGACGAAATCATCAAACTGACAGACTTACAGGAAGATTTGGAAGGAAACGTGAAATATGAAGGTAGGCACCCTTGATAAAGGTTACACAAGACATCAATAACAGTTAATAATTTAGTTGAATAAATAATTAGTGATCATTGTGAAGGTATGTTTAGCGATATAAATAGTCAATTACCAAATATCTTATTGACAAAATGACTTAAAATGTATCTTAATCCTGACCTTAATTAGGTAAAATAATGATGAAATAGATATAGGACATTAGGTACAAGTACACCTTTAAATCAGGTATTCGGTGTTTCCGTATGTTTTCCGTATACAATTTTCATTTTGTCTAATGAACTTTATTTTTTTTTTCAGACTTCGTGAAGAAAGTGATGGCCGGCCCATACCCAGACAAATAAACAATTGACGCATTCGGAATTCAAATGTGAAGCCGTTTCCAAGATTAAAATTGACATTTTTTGTAAAAAGAATTTCGTTTCATCGATCAGTCAAAAGTCTAAGGGTAGGTCTTACAAAACGCTGCCAGCTTCCGAGTCATCCAAATGCTTAACAACAACGACTAAGAACTACAAAAGAAAATGCCGTCAGCTTTCAGTGCCAGAAATAAGATCATATAATAACATCAGAATGTACACAGCATCCCCGTGTTCTGTAAGACTTCCCCTTCACTTAACATCAATTTTGCCGTGTTAATAATGTTACAAATTTAAATGTTATTAATTTATATTGCATTTATATATATTATATATCAACCTTTAACCGGTACCGGTTAGATATGACATCACTTCCGGGTCACGTGGCCCGATTTTGTACAGTATGTTAAGGTTGTTTATTTGTAAAGAATGAATGAGGTTGAGGACTATGTGAACAGGATATTCCCTTTTGCATCCTCGAAGTGTGAACTAGTGCAATATTTATTATTTTCCCAAATAAAACTGTTTCTTCCTATATCCGTTTTCTGTTCATACCTCTGAAGTATTTTGTATAGTGATATACTAGATATATTCCTCACTTAAGAAATGTACATTTCACGTTCGCCTTTAGACTAGAAGTGTATTATTTCTGTAAGTATAGTCGTACTATGGCCACACTTCAGGAACACTAGACGTCTCATTCTACAGAAAATGTCGGTCTACTATTTAGGAAATGTGATACCAGGAAGGCTTTGGAATACCACCTAATAAAGTACACTTCCTGTCCTAAAATGTCTATCTTTTCTGTCTTCTTTCTACTTCCATATTGTTCTACTATAAAGCCATATTTCTCATGATCTTTAAAAGGCTGTGTATTCTGCCATGCGATTTTTTCATAATTGCAGGCTATAATACTGTAAGGCAAAGTCAACTTAAAGCAACCAAATCTACGAAAATTCAGTGATGGTTGTGGTTAAGAAGCAGTTGAAAATCGAAATTCTTGTACACCAAATTTCTCGAGTTTAAACGAATTTTACCTTTTGAATCATGACAGCCACGTCTGGAAGCGCCTGTTCATGAAACTTCACTGTAAATCGTTCGGAAAATGTTGAAATAATACCAATACATATGCATATTGTTGATGTATTTATCAAGGACAAAGAGAACTAAAATTATATACATCGGAGATGTGGTATACTGTAAACCAATTTTCTTTCGCGCGCAATTTACTTTCGCGAATTTTGCGATCACGATAAATTCGTGAAAGTTCACCTCGCTATCTTTCCCAAACATCATAAATGTTGATCTTCGCAAACTTGTTTTGAAATGCAAATCGCGAAAGTGGGCGTGAGAGATAGTTGGTTTAGAGAATTTACATGAAACGGTGTCTGATGTGCTCTTTACACACCTAAGTCTTATACACCGCCCGTAACACTATGGCTACTCATAGGGAGGAATGCAGTAAGATACAACATAGGCGTTTATCATTTACACATGTGCATTCTATTTTAGTCGGTACAAGAATGTAACCTAGTAAAGTGCTGATATCGAAAGTGGAAGGGTTGTGGCTAACACACCAATCACACGACTATCGCAGTGTACTTGAATATTTAACAAGTGAACTTATATAAAAATAGATATATACATAAAACATTCATGTATTATAAACTTCTTTTTATAAAGCGGAGTTTCCTAACATTCTGCTGATACAGTTAATAAGGGATATAAGTGTTGGTCTCCATCATTGTATCGCTATATTTATAATGTATTTTCACTTTTTTCATTAAGTCGTTCTGCTAATTTATCGTTATTCAACAAGATGATGAATAATCTGTTCTGTATTTTAATTTCTGGATTATGACTCAAGTGATTACATGTGTAAATGAACAGTGTTTTCACGAATTGAGGAAGAGGACAATTATGAAAATGCTGTCATAAAAATGGTACAATAGCTAATGTTCGTTCGGTATGCAAATGTGTATCAATTTTGACAGAAAACAAACAGCGAATAACTGCATATATGTATATGTAGCTGAAAAACGTGCAAATGCATGAAATCTATAGCGAAAAAACAACAGTGACGAATTCTTTAGTTCCTTGACTATAGGTCAAATAATTCCTTTATTTCTTATACGAAATCTAATATTGGTCAAAAGTACGTGTCCCTCAATGGAACAACGATTTAACAAATTTCGAATTACAAGCTAATTAAGTTATATGTACCGTAATTTGTATTCTCGCGAACAAGATGAACTTTTAATGTGTTAAACCAAAAGTGACAACATTTTGAGAATGACAATACTAACAGCAAAATAGGCCTGAGACTGATTTTGACAGTACTGCCAAATATCATTATATTTACATCTAAAGTACAGTGAAATACAGTGCAGCTATAGTGAAGTGAAATGGGTACATACGGTCAGACCATGAAGTCAAGGTGTGGTGTACAATTTCATTTCAGATCTGTATAGGGTTATTAGTAATTGTAAAGTTGTTCCTGTGTGTTTCCATCTCAACAAAGATAAGGCATCAAAATAAGAATTTTACAGTGCGTAAATCATGAGTAATAGATACCGTATTCAGTAACTAGCCAAATGACGTATTATAAACATTGTGATATGTTGTAATTCAGTAACTAGCCAAATGATGTATTATAAAAACCGTGATATGTTGTAATTCAGTAACCACCCAAATGACGTAATATAAAAACTGTGATATGTTGTAATTCAGTAACCACCCAAATGACGTAATATAAACATCGTGATATGTCGTAACTCATGTTTACATGACATCATACCTGTTTGTCTATCCATTTAAATGATTTTCACAGATTAATTCTTGAAATCGTAAGGTTTTCAACAAAATTACTAAAGAAAAATAACATGTCAAAATTTTCGCCACACGGCCCAGTTATGGCTTAACTTTACGTAATAATAACGTATCAAAATTTCCTTTGTTTGATAAGTGTTTAAATCAATTACTGTACAAACAGATGGAGCAGAACAGGGTCAAAGCTATTTCGATAGATATTCACGACACATTTAGAGCTTTTGAATAATTGTACATGATGACATGAAAAGAGAGGGAAAACAATGTCGAATATTCAAACAAGGAGTGAAACGTCAAGTGTAAGTTAGATATACAAATAAACGTATTCTTCATGCATATTGTAAAAATATTCATTCGTCGAGGAGTGTTTCCCTACATTATTCATCATCGGAATTAAGTAACATTAACAATGAATGAGGAGAACGATAAAGATGACTTTTATATTTGTAATCAATTGATTGTAGGTCCGACGATCCTATCTTACTTGAGAGAGATAGTTTTTGTACGAGTTACGTCCCTTCCAAAAACGTAAGGGATACGTTTGATGATATATTTCACTAAGCTTATATATATGCAAATGAGTTTATACCACTGTGATGCAACACATTGTTTGTATAAGACAAATTACTAGGTAGGATGGGAGGGCGGGATATCAGGTAGACATGTATACAAGTTAACCAACTCCAGAACAGTACTAGTGCCAAACTTATGTGAAAACTACTCTGATAATTTCTGTCACTTAGAATTACCATGAGATCATATCACTTCTGAATTTAGTTGAATTAACTCGATAGATATTTGGAAGAATTATATATATAAACCGTCTTTGATTTCATTTTTTCCTTATCATGTAACGAATAACTTGTATTTATACAGGGTGAATTTTTTACACAAAGTCCAGTTTATAATACGGCTCTAAACACAGAGAAGCTGTGGAATACACTAGCAGCTATAGCTTACGGTAACGCAACTCTGAAATTAACAAGGTTTGATGAATTACTTGTAAAAATCTTTCGAATGGACAGACAAACATGTATTATGCAGTATAAACATTACTTACAACACTGAATTTATGCACCGTACTTATTGTTTTAATTATGCCTTATTCAGTCATGTTTAGATTACAAAATGCCTACAGAAGTGACTTATTAATTACAAGTAACACTGTAAATGTTAAATGAAATTGTAGACCACTTGGCTTCATGGTTTGACCCTATGTGCTCCTTTTACTGCATTGTAGACGTAAATGTAATGATTTCTGGCAGTACTGCTCAACTTCATTTGGGGTTTTTCTCTGTACATGTAAAATTAAATCCAATGCATTGTTAGTGCTCCAATTCTCAGAATGTTGGTAACGTGTGGTATTGAATAACATATAAAAAAAACCCTTCTTGATATTCGTGAGTATGAAAATTACGATGCATATAATTTGAGTCTGATTTAAAAGAATGTAAACGTTTGGAGTTATTAACAAGTAAAAAATGAAACTTTGAAGTGGGATGCCGTCGTCGTCGCAGACGTCATGTGAAGATATAGCTCCTTTGACCTGTCAAATGATATACATAAGACGTTGACGTATTGGTGTAAAATGTAACTTTATTTCAAATATCTAATAATGTAACACTACTGCTTAAAACACACAATATAGTGTATAGCTATATAGCACAGCACACTAATACGGCACAATATAAACACCGCGAGGGTATAGACCGGGGTTAAATATCAACAGCTGTGCAGTAAACATACAAAATATACACACAAAATTCATCATACATTAATTCTAATATCCCTCTCCCAGAAAAATTGAAATGCATAAAAGGTTTATAAATGTAGTCCATATCACCGGTATTTATATCGCTCCAAACTTTTATCACCTGTATTTATCGAATAAATTTCAATCTCATTCAATAATAATTTCTAGCTGTTATAGCTCAGGTTCTCTTCTCAATTCATAAATTACATGATGAAGTAGAGACGGGCTTCAATATTGTTTTCTCATATCGATAGGTCGGTTAATTATTGAACCATGTTTATACCTCAATGTAACCAGACGTAGCTAGATTATATACAGCAATAAAAAAATCATTGAGCGTTTACACAACATCCTTTACCGGTATCCACTAGGAATAGTTTCAAACGTTGAAAACGCTTTTAAGATTAACAACATTTTTTATAAACATATAATTGATGTTATACACTAATCTAACAATGTAAAATACATATAACATAGAACATTAAGTATAGTACTACATATGTATATAGTATATAATATGTATGAATTGCGTAAAAGTTTCACCGGTATGACATTATACTGTAGAGTGGTTAAATGTTGCGGGTAGTATATTTACGGTATATTCGCGTTTTCATTAAATCTGTGAATTCTGCACACCAGCGAAATATTCAGATATCCGTTAACGTACCTAAAACAACAGTATCGCATTGATTCACAAATTGCACTAATGATCAGTGAACCACAAATATATCCCTTAAAGGACAAATATTAACCCCACGAATTTAAAGCTCTATAAATACCTCACCGGATAATCATTATAAATATTCCTCTAAAATCAGTGAACACCAGGCTTTATTAAGATTTGGCAGTGTGATAAGCAAGATCGATTAATGTTAGAGTATGTGCAATTCTTCGGAATAGATCTCAACATATAATATTGACCGACTTCAGAAATCATGTTTGTGCAATTCTTCGGAATAGATCTCAACATATAATATTGACCGACTTCAGAAATCTAGATCTCAACATATAATATTGACCGACTTCAGAAATCATGTTTTTGAATAGCTAGAAAATTCATCTTCTGATCAATATGAGTTTTCTCATTATTTACATAATGTTTATTCTATCACCACACTTCGACGATTTCTATATCATCAACAAAACATGCATAGGATATATATGATAGTAAATGACGATACTGTCTGCTCAGTTTAACTTTTATGAGGTGCAGAATTTTGCTGGTTTACGGACAATATCTACCAGATATACAGCTTGGGATTTAAATAGTATCCGATGACGTCAGTACAGCAGGATGATCCGCCGCTAATTATCGCCATGGTACTTCCCGCGTTTATAAATCACCCTCTGATGTGTCGTTAAACAGACCTAATCAGCTGATTCTCATAAGTGCGTTTGCATCGTAAATTGTACGTTTAATATTAAAATTGAGGGTCGAATAAAATAACGATATGGTTTTCCTTAGTGGTGTATATAGCTGGTACACGTACTACTGCCGTTTGTTTAATCAGATTGAGGCCAATTTTAATTTGCAAATGACATTTTTTTGTTCAACATCGCGAAAGAAGCGATTAATATACACATGTACGGAAAATACCACTAGATTTAACAGTGAATATTGCATTATTTTTTTCTTCATTCGCTTCCAGTCAGAAATAATCTCGGGTTTTAGATATCTAGATACGTTTATGAGTTCTACATTTTACAACAATAACGTACAAATTACGGTAACAAGCTAACAATATATGCTATAGTCAATACATAATACAATGTAGTTGCAAAGTGTGATAATGACTAAACAGTCTACCGTTAATTAACAAATGGAGCTACTCTTTGTAAAATAAACGAATGGATATCCTGAGTTCAAGTTCTAATTAGTCTGGAAATTCTCTACATTGTCTGACTGCATAAACGTATAAAAATAACATGAACAAAATTGAGCAGGCCCAGTTTCAGAACACTTATCATTTTTTTGTATAAACTCCCGAACTACATTTTCTTACTCGGAGATGAGAAACTATTTACGTTCATCGACGAAAACTTGTTACATTGTAGTAGTAAAATATTAGCATTCTTAATACTAACTAAGAATTAACATGTACAAAGTTATATATATGAATAATGCATTTGTACGGGCTATCCAAATATCAATATTTAACGGAAAAACATAGATCTCAAATCAGAGTTTGTAGTCTCGTATACTTATAATTTCAAATTCACTTGATAAACAAACGCAACATATCCACATTCCGGGTAAATCATGGAATATTCAGACGATTTTAAAGAGTAGATATGAATGATAAGGAAGAAAACTCATTATTTCGATGCTGTATCCCGCCACATAGTAACTCATATAGGCTATAGACTAAAACTAGAGTCACTAGCTTCTCAACAGGCCACGTGTGGATTGAGGTATTTTTTTCAAAATTGTTGCCTACCAGTAACTGTTAAAAATAAATATTTCACATGAAAAACATGTTTCAACAATAATAAAACATCGGACAGTCTATCAAATCTTTGATATAGACGCGCTTGTAGTTTAGGATGAATGCTTGTGCGGAAACAAGTCAAGTGCGGTTTCTTGTGAAATATGTTTTAAAGCACGAACTACAAATAGAAAGCATGTCACATTATGTGTCAGTATTATCTGTTAATTAAATCTAATTTATCGTTACTATTTGTCGATAAATACATGATATATACTTAAAACAAAACATGTAAAATTGTTTTTTACCAATAAATACAGCATCAATGTAAAACAAATCATTTCAGACTAGAGTGGTTCACATTCTTGTAGAAACGATCTAAAATGCTTGATGGGCTAAATTTAGACTTCCAATGTTTTTCACATTTCAATGCTTTCAAAAAATGATGGAGTTGGAAATACTAGCATACGGTAATTGAAATGGTCCAAATTACATAACAAAAATATGTTAAATGAATGTTAAACTACAAGAGAAAGCAATTATTGCAGATATTTAGTGTACTATAATTCGACGTTCGGAAGAATAAAAGGATTCTAATTTAAGTTATTACGCCTTCCATCAGTGTGAAATGTTAATAATTCCAAAAGCGTGGATTTTCCTATTACTCTGTAAATATGGTATGTTTCAATTACTGACAAAATATTTCGTCAGATATGTTTCTCTTACTGCGCAATCTATTTCATAAATGCAATCTAAATGAAACTTTTTTATCTGTATAACTATTGTTTTCTTCTTTTTAATTCAAACAGTGATATATCAGCATGCTTAGCCTTCTAATCTAATCAAAAGCAGAAACTGCAAGCATATAGTAAAGAATGTGTTCTTAACCTTTACATATGCAAATGAAGCAAATAAAAGCAAAATAAAGCAACAAAAGCAAACGATATCCATATGTTTATTATCACCACATTTGTAATAAGCAAAAGAAAAGAAAACATGCGATATAGGTAAACGGAAGATGTATGTATAATTGCTGGTGTAGTGCGACTAGTAACAGCATTATATAAAGTGTGCCGACATTAAATCAAAAACAGGAAAGAAAATTAAGGTAAACTAAGACAAATGGAAGCTGTGCTAGATAACATATTTCCCCTGAACAAAATGACTTGTTTTACCAATACATGTAGTAAATATAATAATAACAAGTACTTTGGATCTTCTGCATCCCGCAAAGATTCGTGGAAATAGACTTCATGAGCCCCATGAGGCAGACTACAGAATGTATATGACAATTTGGAGCTAACCCAAAACATGAGCTGTACGTTGCCTAATTCTATTCCGTTTTTGCATAAAACGAAGTTATCTCCCTTGCAGGTAGGTACATTATATCACATTGGTGTTATTACTCTGTGAACAAAAATCATATCGTTTTCTCTGAAAAATATGACATTAGAAACATTAAAGTATAACGCAATGGTCAGTTCCTACCTACCAACAAGGACAGATGACTCTGCAATATGCAAATATAGAATACATCTAATCAAATACTCATTATGGGTATATCGAAAGCACAATTAAACTTATAAAAAATGCTTTCAGATAAGTAGTTTTAAGTACGGGCGAAATATAGCAAATGACAATCATTATTATGGGAAAATACACGCACCTATATCCGAACAACTTATGCATTAATTTGAAATAACGTAAGATATAATACGGGTTACTATAAGTTTATAGATAGAGCTACATCTAATATAAATAAACCGGCCACTTATGAAGCAGGATTCATTATAATGAAATACTTGACCAAGAGTACTATGACAAGAATAACCACACGAAAGACAACATCAGAGAAAGATGAGAATATTCTGAGGTAGATAATTTTCATGTTTCAGACGTACATTGTTAGCCTGAATGATGTTCATGCAAGCAAGCGTGCAAATGATTTATGGAAATCAGTATAAAATGTCTATGGCACATGAGTGCCCTCAATGGAGTACTTAATAGTGTTACACAGTATATAGCTCTGATGAATACTGATAGAAATATTGAAGTTATCATCTATGACATGTTTATTCATAAAATAAAATGAAACACATCACTTTCGGTTTCTTTATCTTTCCCTTCCTTTATACTTTTTGCGAAGAAAGGATATTTTATGGCATTTAAAGGAACTCTTTTGTACGTTTTCTGTATATTGAATCAATATTACCGCTAAGTCTACCATATGTGGATTGCACATTGGATATTAAAATCACCTACAGTTGTACATTTTAATGAAATACTACATCACACCAAAGTATGACTTAATTAACATTGATGAAATATGAAGATAAGCAATGTGCGATACATGTTTTGTGCGAAATATTTTTTATCTAAGCAGATACATATGTTACAACATTTCCATTCTAATGCCGTACAGTAAAGAAGAAAGAACAATAGTTTGAAAATCTAATCATTCAGCTACGTATATCTACCTCACAATATGCACTAACGAACAATGAAAGATGGTTGAATCGGACTTAAAAGATAAACAAAAAGAATGAAATGGTTTGATATTTTAAAAACTAGAACAAACATTTTTGCATCTGATATTGAATGTTTCACTCTATCAGGATTTCTAATAATGTTTTACAATTACACCAACTATATAGTACTATATATATTCGCGATGAACATTGACATGGTCGTCAAAATCGATATGTGAAATGTATTCTTTCAGTTAGACTGCTATATTTTGAATTACTTTAAATTCAATTTCATCAATTACATTTGAAATCCGAAAATTTGAGCCGTGACAATAACAGATAAACATTTGTTACGGGCCCCACAAAAACTAAGCCCACGATTCATTCTCACTAACTTGTGTATATCGATGTAGTACATTGCTACTCTATTTTTAATACGAGTAAACTACTTCAAAGTATTGGATTATCCCTAGAACAAGTATAAAAGCTATAATAGACTGTCAAGCTACTAAATGATGACCAGGTACTGGACCGACCACACATTACTACAGACATGTGTACTGCACTTTGTGA
Source organism: Argopecten irradians (assembly GCF_041381155.1). Lineage (NCBI taxonomy): Eukaryota > Metazoa > Mollusca > Bivalvia > Pectinida > Pectinidae > Argopecten > Argopecten irradians. The sequence goes on along the minus strand of NC_091147.1, from coordinate 11,621,035 downwards.
ATGTGACGCCTACGGGTAATGGTTTATTTCAAACATTATAAAGACACTGTTTTTTTTTTAAATGGAATGAAAATAGATAATGAGGTATCTTTAGCTACCCTCTCTATGCTCGACCAACCCTCTCACTACCCACATCAACTACGTACACAAAGTATTTTGTAATTTAATTTTTTATAGGATATTTTTATGTATTTCAATTTTTATGTTATTACGTAAACCGAAATAGTTTCCATATTTATATTACATATAGAGTCTAGCATTACAAATGATTTGACACTGATTTTGAATATATCCTTTTCAGCATTACCCCAGAACAATTGGGAATGCCATCCTTAATATATAGTTCTGATATCAATCTGTTAATAAAACGTCTGCAATCTCAGTTAACAGGGAAATAAATAGTCTGTTAAATATTTAGAGTTATGTACCCTTATCCAAAGTTATGTACTCTTTATCATTTTTTTTTGTCCTCATGCAGAGGTTAACATCTTTGTGTGAGTAGGAATTAATTGTAATGTCATCACCGCGACAGACATATCAAAGTCATTAAAGTCAGTCCCCCTCAGAAATAAAATTATCTGATAAAAATTACATTAAGCACAAGAGAATTCCACGCAGTCGTAATGTCAGAATAAAATGGGATATCTGCCAAAGTGATGATAGATGCAGCTAATAACGAGTGTATAGCAAACATGAAATAACAAACATAACTGCCTCTAAATAAAGATCTAGATATCCAATATTTCAATAATTGACAATGTGGCTACGTACTAGTTCTCTGGTTCTTACATATGGTAAAATCTATCTCACACAACCAAGCAGAGAGTTGTATGTAAGTTTTTTTCTAAAACAAAACGTCTATCTTATATGGGTACCTAATTAAGTTGGTGTTAGAGTGAGAGGGCGGCATGAGGTACAATTGAAGGTCCAGACTGAAATGGTTTTGAGGTATATCGTTTACACGTTATAGAGCACTTTGATTCTCCACTGTTTGAATGTGTATTGTGTATACAATATGTGCATAATATTAGTCGTGACCATTCAAAACATCCATCTGCAAAGTAATGATGACAGTGAAATATTCAAAACTTTTATGAAATGAAACATTTTTTCAGATACGATGAAATTTAGTATTTCAATTAAAAAAGAAAGTCAGTACGTACAATGTCTGAATTTGTTCTATATAAAATGGCGGAGTGTAGAAATTGTTAAGGGATTCATAACCGTAATAATGTTTCAGTTCATGTGTTAAGGGTATAAAATCTTCATCAAAATCAGTTGAAAGTCATTAGAAATGAAGCCGTTTACATTTGGTCAAATGAACTTTGATAGATTGAACTTCTCACAACAAAATATTTAAACTCATCTAAAACGGATAGATTGTGATACAAAACATTTCTTAAACAAAATCAAAAATGTTCTTGACATCAACAAATTAGAATGTGAGACACCATGTATGTAGGTAGATACTGTCGGATTACCATGTGTCTATGGGCAGTATGTCAGACAGTAGATAACTTAGATCATTGTTATACCAACATTGGCAGTTATATTATACAATTATACATCATTATATAGTGTGTGATTGTACGACTGTGCATGAAATTATACATCATGTATAGCTTAAGAAAGAAAAAATAAACATAATTCTGTAACGATAAAGCATATGGATTTTTAACAGTTTGACATATACACATAACTACACAGCAAACTCACCAATGCTGCAATTATATAGAGAAAATCCTACATAACAATATGTTGTGAAGCTACAGAGAACGGTTTAATGTAACATAGTGAACATTGGAGTCATTCTATCTTACAATCTGGTTTAAACAAGATTTTTGTTCTCACTTCGTCACATAGAGGATCTGACAATATCCTATTACGGTTCACTTTCTGGTGACCTTTGTGCAACATATGTGTCAGTTCAAATGCATTTTTCTCCATCAGGATGTATCATACCATATGTAATATCGTCCCAGCATCAATATGGAATTGTTTTGTATAGGCGAAATGACTACCTACATGAAGATGACTTTGCAAGCTCTGTGAACTATTTCGACCTATGGAATTTAGCGTCGGTAAGATTTCGGAGGTAGTTATAGTGTATTTGATTGGCTTATCGAAAAGGTCACCAGAACAAAATGGAGTGAGAATTCGGATCTGTATTTTAATCAGATTGAATAGTGTAATGAAAACCGTTCAATGTTCTCAGGTATAGAACATACATATCACCATTGCATTAATGATGCTGTTCATAGTATACTAATAACAAATTGTCATAAATAGTATCTTACCAGTCAAACATTTGGGAATATAAAATTTATCATTTGATGTCTTAAGTTTTGCACAGACATCTCCAAATGTTTCAACTGGGCTAATGCATTTTGCAGGAATAATGGATCCAAAAATTAAAAACTACTAAACAAGAATTTGTAAAATTAATCATTAGATATCCTTTGAAGTTAACAGATAACATGAACATCAATATACCTTTAAGTGTTTTATACATATAGATTGTGGTTTTTTTTTAAATTTGTAACTTTAAACCCACCTTCATAAGTCAAGATATAAATAAATTGCTTGATCAGATTGTTCAGATATATAATATATACAATTTTATTTAACTATGACCAAAATATCATTTACAATTTCGTATTAAAAACTTTTACATGTATTTCAAATTATGAATTTTTCCTCTTTTTTTTAAATTTAGATAATGATGCCCATAGAGAATTTTTATAGCAAAAACTACAAGGGAAACATAAATTTGCCATACGATTATCATTTGGTTTTCTTGAAAAACAGCAGTATGGTAAGATATTGACATTGTTGAGAATGCAACTGTGATGCATTCTATACTATAGTAAACTTCGGTTATGTAAAATGTGAACAACAAGAAAGCTTCACATAACATTTAAATGTGTGGCACTTGATTCACATAACATGTGAATAGATACTTAACTTTCCATTAATACATTGTATAACATGAAAACACCGGTGACTGTTAATTGACATCAGGCTTGAATCTACAGTTAATTGACATCAGGCTTGAACCTACAGTTAACTGACATCAGGCTTGAACCAACAGTTTATTGATATCAGGCTTGAACCAACAGTTTATTGACATCAGGCTTGAACATACAGTCTACTGATATCAGGCTTAAACCTACAGTTTATTGACATCAGGCTTGAACCTACAGTTAATTACCATCAGGCTTGAACCTACAGATTATTGACATCAGGCTTGAACCTACAGTTCATTGACATCAGGCTTGAACCTACAGTTAACTGCTATCAGGCTTGAACCTACAGTTAATTACCATCAGGCTTGAACCAACAGTTCATTGACATCAGGCTTGAACCTACAGTTAACTGATATCAGGCTTGAACCTACAGTTAACTGCTATCAGGCTTGAACCTACAGTTAATTACCATCAGGCTTGAATCTAGCACATTGTAGATGAGAAACTCATTAACGAATGAACATGGTTTAGTTATTTGTCAGTTGATTATCAGGGTTTCCCTTATTTGCTGTAAGGTCTTGGAACTCCAAGCTCTAGTATAGAGACCCTAAACTAAAACGTCCATTTCATCAATATATGCTCCTGATTTTTCTAACTTCAGGTACATATATTGAAATATTACTTTTGGAATATGTGTAACATTAGAACAAAATTTTACTTTTGTTTTTGTTTTCCTTTTCTATGACTGCATGATTTTAGTAACAATAGTTTAAAAGGGAAACTCTGGTAAATACAGGAAACAATTATCTTTCCTTTAAATGTGTATAACTAGTAGTAACAGTAACGTGTGTGCAGGGTTGAATGAGTTATAGAAACTCTTTTAGGTAAAATTTCCCAGATAGTTTTTAAATCTTAAAGCTGGAGTGGGGCAGGATGTGACAGGACATGAGCTGGACATAAAGAAGACAATCTAGTCTAATTATTTTCCTTTTATTCTGTAGGGGACAGATTTGATTTGAGGAATTTACACAATTGATGTAGTTAATGTCGGAACACTCAAGCCTGATGAGGGATCACACAGTACATAATCAGTATGAAATTGCATCACAATTGACTTACCAACCTCCATGTTGATTTCTTAATTAGAAATAAATTAATACATTTGTTTACATTTGTATATATATATATATATATATATCACATAATGTAATATAATAGGGAGGAAACAAAGATAAACCATTAACATGTATACATCTGATAACAGTGAACATCTACAATGAACAATATAACAATATCTGTACATTTTCCCTGTAGCAAACCTGCATGGCACATATCTCAGCACTATTTCAACCCAGGATAACAACAGTTACCTCCCCTTCTTTGTTTCCTTTGTAATTCATAACAATAACTAGAATTAACAGTAAATTGATGATACTCAATTGTTTTTATATAAGGAAATTTTGGAAATTTTGTCATCCCAGAGTCAACAAACATGGATGGACAGGACCGACTTTCTATGAAAAAATTAGGAAGAAATTATTGGATTTTATTAGCATATAATCCAAATATATTTTTATACTTTACCTAGAAAAAGAACATTTACCATTTTGAAAAATATTTCCAAATATTAGTCTTGGGTTTTTCCCCCCAGCATTTTTGAATGCCTTATCCTTTCAAAAGCTTGCAAACTCAGACGTAATTCAAAGTTATAAAACGGACATGAATTGAAATTAATATGAAGAATCTTAATTTGTAACAATTCCTGAACAACATGAATGACCTCTACTTGTCCTTCAGGAAAGTTTTACAGACCTTTTCATTATCATAATTCACATGTAATACAGTACAGATAGCAGACGTGAGGTTCATACGCTGGGGGGCTTTAGCATGCTTCATCCAGTCGTCCACTTCGGGGTCGTAGATCCAGATCTCATCCTCAGTAGCGTTGTGATGTTCATGTCCCAACGACAAAATCTGTCCTTCAAATGTCATATAGTGTCCAACAGAACGTCCACTGAGCGTGGACGATAACATTGTCCACTGATTGGTGGAGAAGTTGAAGCACTCGATTGGTATCTGTCCATGAAGTGGAGCACCCTGTCTTGGGATGCCACCCACCACATAAATCTTCTGCTGAAATGACACCATGTCGTGAAGGCGACGGGCATAAAACATGCCTGGCAGTGATTCGTAGTGCCGCGTGGATGGGTGGTAGCACATAAAAGTGTTGGTCGCCTGTCGGTCCTGACTGGACACGCCGCCCGAGAGGTAGATGCGATCACCTTCCACGGTGGAGGCTAGCGAATGGAGGGGTGTAGGAAGTGGAGGTAGATCACCCCAAATGTTTGTGGTAACATTGTAAAACTCCACAGAGTCCAAGATTGCAAACTGCTCCGTTGAACCACCAAATACATACAGACAGCATTTGTGGGCCACAAGAGCAAAATCCATCCGTAATCGTCTCATAGGACGTAGTTCCTGACTAACCAGGTGACGGGGATCAAAGCGTACCAGTGAGCTCATCAAGGTTCCACCTCCAAAGTCAACCACACGACAAATGTAACCGAAATTGTCAACAACTACAAGTCTACAATCCCTACTTCCATTAACATCTGAGAAAAGACGGTAAAAAAGCCCTGAGATATGATTGTGTGCAGTTATTTGAAATGGCATATAGGATGACCCATGGTGAACTAATACTAGAGAAGGGATTTCACTTCGAATTGTGGAGATTTCTTCAATATTTGGATGTCCTTCTTTGCAGTCAATGTGGTACTTGAACCCTCGCGCCACATACTGGATAGCCCCCGGACACCGTTTAATGATCTCGTTCTCCTGGACAGAGGCTAGCTCTGCCTCAGTCATCAGAGGAAACCTGACATGACTCAGCACATCGGGTCCATCATTCTGAAATCGACCGGGACTGTACCGAAACCACTTCTCCAGGCACTGAAACAGTTTGTACTCTGAGGACGTCCTGAGTGCATTTTGTGAGAGGTACTTTGTAAGTGAAGAGGCATCAAGTTTTAGAAATATCTGCGTCTGACTGAACTCGTAGAAACTGTTCAGGATCATATTGTCCCAGTGGTACTGGACCTTTTCCAGTGAGTAGGTGTCTGCTATGGTTAGAAATTCATCAGCATTTTCGAAGGTCATGAGTGACTTTATGTATGTACTACAGAGCTCTATGGCCGAGGAGACCTGGAGATGACTGGCTGTGTTGATAATTTCAGTGAGGTTATCGTAATGGAGGGACATCTCTCCACTGTATATAAACTCCACGATCTGTTGTAGACCATCAGCTGTCACTCCCTTCAGATCTACCGAGTTCTGTTTGCTTTCGGCCATGACCCCTCCAAACATGACCTTGAAGTAGTCACTGGTGGCCGCCAGAAGGACCTTATGGACCTGTTCCAACAAAACATATCACAGTGATAAACATCATATTTAACAAATTATCTCTTTATACAATGTAACTGGAAGTAGCCAAGTAAACATATTTTGACTTATTACCTATTAGACCCATCCTGCTCCATTATCCTTCATTTCGAGAACATTAATCTTGAATACAATTACAAATGCAGATTGAAACTAATACCATCCTGACCAACCCATTTTAGACAAACAAATGACAGGTTGTTGTTGGAAATAGGACCAAATAGCCATATAATGAATAATGGTTGCCCCCCTTTCAATATGTATCTGAAGTGTAATTCTGTATATGTGTATATATACGAAATGTACATGTATAACATATACCGGTATTGTAAATATCTCTCCTAGTAGACATGGACAGGTAGACACAAGATACAAAAAACTTCACTTATCGTGGAATGTGTTAACAATGAACATTAGCTCCAAAGAGTTTGTATTTCCACATAGATATAATTTTGATATAAGAAACACCGTTAGTGTCTTCATATCAATACCTTTTTGACTGAGCAGTGGTTTTTATATTTAACAAGGACATAGTCATTCAGATCCCCCGCCAATGGAGATATCAAAGCTGAAGTAAGTTTGATTGTGGAGACTTATGTGTATGAAAAAAAAAACAGGAAAAAGGAAGTTGAGCTAAAGAAAGATGGAGTATAATTCAAGTAGAGCGGGGCTGCAATTGTTGAATCAGGTATACAGCCTTGACATTTATATTAGACTATATGCACAAAGATGGGTGGAGTTTTGCAAAGTAACATTTACCATTTACCAAGATATTTTCAGCAATGTTTCCATGGTAACGGAAAATATGCAAAAAATGAAAACCTAAAAATAGCAAAAGGTACTACTAGACTATAAAAAGAATGTGTCTATGAAGTTTCGTGGAAATATCTATGCTGGTTTTAGAGTTATGCTCCGGAAATGAACCTGCTACAAAAATATGATATTTTCAGCAATGTTTCTATGGTTACAGAAAAAAGCACAAAAAGTGAAAACCTAAAAATAGCAAAAGGCACTACTAGACCATAAGAACAATGTGTCTATGAAGTTTCGTGGAAATATCTCTTCTGGTTTTAGAGTTATGCTTCGGAAACGAACCTGGTACAAAAATATGATATATTCAGCAATGTTTCCATGGTTACGGAAAATATGCAAAAAATGAAAACCTAAAAATAGCAAAAGGCACTACTAGACCATAAGGCCAATGTGTGTATGAAGTTTCGTGGAAATATCTCTACTAGTTTTAGAGTTATGCTACGGAAACCATTCGTACGGACGGACGGAACCCATTTGTATATCCCCCGCCAACTTCGTTGGGCGGTGGATAATAATATCAGAGGCATATGCCTTTTGAATCAGGAAAATATTAAAAAAAAAAAAAAATTTATGTGATAAGAGATTTTTCCTTTAATTGGCAAAATATCCACATGAAATTTGGAAAAGGCAGGCAAATTTGTGTGTGGGAATGATCTTTATTCAGCCTCTAAATGTACCATACAGGTCAGCTGTCCTTTCCTTAAAACATCTATATATATATATCTAATTATATGACAGATAACGAAATAAACACAGTACCACAACCAAGGGGAAGCAGGGGAGATAATCTCATTGTATGAAAGATGTAGACTGGCTCTATACCTACAATGTACTTTTACATGGACACTGACCACATAAAAATCAATAGAGAGAAGATAGTAAAACCCATGCTGTCTACAACAATTCTACTGACTCTCTGTAGGCCATAGGTACCGAAAGGAGAGACTTGTGTTATCACTGCTCGAACTCGTTGTTATGAGCTTTAGATATTCTACACCTACATGTGTATCATTCTGATGTAATTAGTATAATTTTATAATAAAAAGACCCAATGGGCCTGTATACATGTCTGATGATCATGATGATTAATAAGGCCCGTGACGTGTCCATGACTGACCAGAGTGACTTTTAGTGAACGTCAATTTAATTCAATCGATCCCCATCAACTCATGAGATCAGCACACTACAATTCAGGTAACTTAAATCCTTCTAGATAAAGACTAGAAGTCATATAAAGGTTTAAACTTAAATGACCTTATGATCTTGCATGGAGGTCAATGTCATGTAAAAAACTCATGTTAAACTTCATCCCAGCATGCCACATGCAAACTTAGTAGCCATTCACCTCAGAATATCCCAAGCCAAATATCAGGCTTCTTGGATATTGACAGGAAATCATTCATAGTTGTAGCTTTTTCCATTCCTGTGACCTCGCATGAAGGTCAAGGTCTTCATTTAAATAAACTTTTTCATCCCAACATATAACAGGCATAATATCATCTATGGTGTTCATGTCTTTGAGTAGAAGTAGAAGAAGATGAACAGACAACCGTAACCTTTGAACAAGTAAGCTAATAACCGAATATCAATTAAAACATCTTCTCCATTGTTATGGATACAGTACTTTTAATGGCTTTATTATCTAATTTTATATGCTATCACAAGCTGGATGGATTGAATGCATTGCCTAAGAAATGGAAACAGAAAATATATTTTCTTATACCATTAAAATAAACTTTACTTATTTTACATTCATTGCAAAACAAGTTATAAAAACTTATGCAAATCACTCTCGATGGTCCTGATGTAAGCAAATGAGGGGTCTTACTGTGGGAGGAAACCAGAGTACCCATTTATCAGACAGGTGACCCCTGACCTTTTCATGTTCATGCTGGGGATGGAACCCCGGCCATCTAAGTGAAAGGGGAGTGGCTTAACCACTTCACCACCCGATCACATTCTGATATCTAATATCTTATATCTAATATCATAATACGGATGTATTTGTACATGGGTTCGGATTAACAGCCAGATTTATAGGAACACACTCAGTTGAGGATGTGAAGGAAAGCCAGAATACCTGGAGGAAAACACATTTACTTACATCAATGTCCATCCCTGTCCGCCATCACATATTTACTTACATCAAAAGTCCATCACTGTCCGCCATCACGTATTTACTTACAGCAAAAGTCCATCACTGTCCGCCATCATATATTTACTTACATCAAAAGTCCATCACTGTCCGCCATCACGTATTTACTTACATCAAAAGTCCATCACTGTCCGCCATCACGTATTTACTTCCATCAAATGTCTATCCCAGTCCGCCGTCACATATTTATTTACATCAAAAGTCCATCACTGTCCGCCATCATATATTTAATTACATCAAATGTCTGTCCCTGTCCGCCCATCACATATTTACTTACATCAAATGTCCATCTCTTTCCCCTCATCACATATCCTTTCGACGGCCGGCAGGATTCGAACTTGACTCATTTGATAGTAGGTTATAACAAATGCCATCTATGAAAGCAGTTTGCATCTAGATTTCGGTTTGATGCCATTTTCACGATGATAACAAACAGTACATACTACAAACAAGCAAAAACAGTCACCGGAAGTCTCCTAAAGGTCACCACGCACAGGTCATGGGAGGCAGAAACCTGCGCGTGTGATTTTTTTTTATTTTTTTTAAATTGGTGCTATTTTCCCCTTCCTTTTCCCTTTCTCTCTATTTTCTCTTACTTTAATATCTCTTCTATCGTTTAAGACCATCTGCATGTCTGTATCTTGATAATTAAGCTCACAACGACAGGTTTCCGGGCACACACTAAAATCCAGATTTCAGACCTCAATTTTTTACTTATTTGGGCATGTTCAAAGGTGATTTGTGACGTCAATAATGCAATGACCGAATCGATATTGACATGCTATATAGGATTGAACATCTCCTTTTCAAAAAACTAGTATTTAGTTTTTAACGGTCTCAGTGGGGCTCCAGAAGGGTGCATGAAATGGGGCAAATGAATAATTACGCATAAATACGTTACGACCGTCCAAAGGATATAAACTTACATCAAATGTCTGACCCTGTCTGCCCATCACATATTTATTTACATCAAATGTCTGTCCCTTTTCACCCATCACATATTTACTTACATCAAAGGTCCGTATCTGCCACCCATCATATATTTACTTACATCAAATGTCTGTCACTGTCTGCCCATCATATATTTATTAACATCAAATGTCTGTCCCTATCCACCCATCACATATTTACTTACATCAAAGGTCCGTATCTGCCACCCATCATATATTTACTTATATCAAATGTCTGTCCCTGTTCACCCATCATATATTTACTTATATCAAATGTCTGTCCCTGTTCACCCATCACATATTTACTTTCATCAAATATCCATCCCTTTCTGCCCATCACATATTTACTTACATTAAATGTCCTTCCATGTCCGTGAATGACATATTTACTTACATTAAATGTCTGTCCCTGTCCACACATCACATATTTACTTACATCAAATGTCCGTCCCTGTCTGCGAATCACATATTTACTTACATCAAATGTCCGTCCCTGTCTGCGAATCACATATTTACTTACATCAAATGTCCGTCCCTCGGCTGACACTTTGAAGTCACACAACTCATTGTTGGTGCGGAGATTTTTCATCTGTGTCACCACGGAGTCTCCATATCCCTCAGCCTGCACACGCTGGTGCTCTGCCGTCATATTGGTAACATTATTGACATGGCTTGATCTGTAAAGGAGAAATCAACTCTAAATATATTTCATCACTATTGTGTATGAGTGTGTGTTTTTACATCCTTTATATTTTATGATGAAACATTACACAAGTAGCAAAATTGAAAGAAGAAAACACCTTTCTTGATAACTTGAGAATTTTTGTCTTCAGTGTTTAAATGAGGTATATTGGTCACTCTTAACCCATAAGTAGTGAAGTAGCTGGCAACAACTGAGTCCTTTTTCTCATATGACCTAACATTAACAGTCCTTACAAGTTATAAATGAACTACATGTAAGAGGTTATGTGATCACTTGAAGGGAGACAACTCTAACTAATTTTCAAAGATAGAAGTGGATTAAGGGAAAATCTTATGATACAGAGTTTTCCTTAAAATCTGTATTAATTTGAAGAATTTTAAGTTAAAGAATTCTTTAAAGTTACGATATGTTCATTAAACTGGCTCCACGTAGTATACCAAGCTTTCTGAATTTATACCAGTGACTGAAATATTTCTATAGCCTATTAATCATAATGTAGGAGGAACGGATATGAGACGAACTGGCTGAACAAAAAAGGTGGACATGGATAAGATAAGTTTATGAATCAACATTGTTCAGGTTTTTATATTTGGTTGATAGTAGCATTCCCAGCTAAATCCTATCAACCAACAATTCTAAAAAGCCAAACACAAGTTACCCAGAGGTGGAGGACTGTTATAGTCTGGTAGTTAATATTATATATTATATTTATATTTTTTATATATTGTCCTTCCCCAATGATGTTTCACACCAAATATGGATGGAATCAATCCAAGGATGAAGGAGGAGTAGGATTTTAAAGCTTAAAACAAGAAAATTTGCCCTTTTGGGGCCCCACCCCTTAGCCCCTAGAGGTCGGACCAGGCTCATTTATAAAATATATGATTGTCCTTCCCCGATGATGTTTCACACCAAATATGGATGTAATCCACTCAAGGGTTAAGGAGGAATAGGCTTTTGTATAAATAGTCTTACGCATGACATACGACGCACGACGGACGGCGATGGACAAAACATGATGACAATAGGTCATCCTGACCTTTGGTCAAATGACCTAAAAATACATATGCCTTTTAAAGATGCTCTATCTTCGACACAGCAAAACTAGCATTCATCATTAGAACAATAATTGGTGTTTAATCTTGTATGTATAGTCTAATTAACACAAAAACTAATATACCGGTAAGATAATTTATTTCGCCTTTGGTGCATGTGCAATCAGTACTTCATTCCATATAGGATATAGTGCCACGGATTTTCGACATGCAATTAATCATTTTTTATATTTTCAACTTGAAGTAAAATTAGAAGCTCAAACTTTTCAATGTTGGTAATAGTGTAAAGAAAGTAACTTTTGTAACTGAAGAAAAATATGAAATCGTCTGCTCCTGTTTTTGATAGTGAAAAAATATCGATTGTCAGCGGTGGAGCATCTTTAAACTTTGAGACACATTATTATGTTGCAATTCAAATGTAAAAGATTTGCTAGTTCATGTAATATTGAATACAAGGCTCATTTTAGACCCATCACACAGTTGTATGAGGCGAGTGGGCACTTATAAGGGAAGGAGCACTTATTACAGCAAATATGGTATACATTTTTCTTCTTCTTTTTCATTCTTTTAGTATTTTTATAATCAATAATTCATAAGTCCTAATAAAGAGAATTATGAATGTACATGAACAATGTAAGTATAGAAATTACATGATAAATACAGCCTTCAGGAAAATCTTTACCACAAAAGTACATCTGCTCCTCAATGTTCTAGAGTTCACACAGATTTATTATAGAAATGTTCATCAAACTTTTAATGCAGATTATAATACAGTTGACATTTCCATTGCAACAAAACTATCCTTATATGCAGACACAGATGTAACTTTATAATATGAAATTAAGTTCTATGCCTGCAGATTGATATTTAGACTTGCCACAAGTCTATGGAATATTAAAACTCGGTACTGAAATCTGGCTGATAATGTTCGTCTCAATCTAGCAAAGAATTTATGTTCTGGTGGCCTGTCTATGCTACTTTTTTAGCATGGTTTTTTTTTTCTTTTCATTATTGAAGCAATGGTTTAAAACGATGAAGAAACATGAAAATAAAGAAAGTAAAAACTTGTGATCTTCTTATTTAATAACTCATTCACCTCTGAAAATTCACAATGAACTATTCCAGCATTTGAATAGGGAAAAATGTGTCTTCAGGGGTAAATAAGTAATAATCACAGTGTTCAACTGTTAAGAAATGGTCTTTCAACAAGAGGCCCAAGGGCCTTAACGTTCATCTGATATAGGAAATTAACTAGATATAGTGTCATGGTAGCCATCTTCGATTTGGGATCAACCAGAGATGTAACAACACATTGTAGGGACCATGTCGGATCATTTCATGCAAGTTTCAGCCAAATTGGATCGGTAGAACTTGAGAAGAAGTTCAAAATGTTTTCTCAAGATAGCGGCTGCGGGGGCCATCTTGGATTTCCGATTGACCCGAAAATACCAACACTTTGTCAGGATCATCTCAGGATAATTTCATTCAAGTTTCAGCCAAATCGCACTGGTAGAACTTGAGAAGAAGTTCAAAATATGTTTTCAATATGGCGGCTGAGGCGGCCATCTTTTATTTCGGATTGACCCGAAAAATAAAAGCACTTTGTCCGGATCATGTCAGGATCGTTTCATGCAAGTTTTAGCCAAATTACACTGGTAGAACTTGAGAAGGAGTTCAAAATGTGTTTACAAGATGGCAGCTATGCCATCTTGGATTTCAAATCACCCGAAAAATAACAACACTATGACTGGACCATGTCAGGATTGTTTCATGCAAGTTTCAGCCAAATCGCAATGGTATAACTTGAGAAGAAGTTCAAAATGTGTTCTCAAGATGGCGGCTGTGGCAGCCATCTTGGATTTCAGAACGAATGGAAAAATAACAACACCTTGTCTGGACCATGTCAAGATCATTTCATGCAAGTTTCAGCCATATCGCACCCGTAAAACTTGAGAAGTTCAAATTGTATTTTCAAAATGGCTGCTGTGGCGGCCATCTTGGATTTCGGATCGACCCAAATAATAACAACACTTTGTCTGGACCATGTCAAGATCATTTCATGCAAGTTTCAGCCAAATCACGCCAGTAGAACTTGAGAAGAAGTTCAAAATGTGTTTTCAAGATGGCGGCTGTGGCGGACATCTTGGATTTCGGTTCGACCCGAAAAATAACAACACTTTGTTGGGATCATGTCAGGATCATTTCAGCTAAATCGTGCTGGTAGAACTTGAGAAGAAGTTCAAAATGTGAAAAGTTAACGCACGGCGGATGGCGGAGGACGACGGACGAAACATGACGACTATAGATCATCCTGACCCTTCGAGTCAGATGACCTAATAAAACTACTACAAATTAACATAAAAAGATATGTAGATTGATATGCTGAGAATTTTTTTAATATTCCAAATAATGAAAATGCAAAGAAGTTGATAATGACTACAAACTTCGAAAACCATTTTTTTCTTTTTTCTGTTTAAAAACAGCTGTACCTTAACACCACCTGTTCTACAGCAGCAATTTAAAAGTCTAAAAGAGATCATGTAAGATAACTCAAGTACATTATAATTAGTGTTGGAACATTTTAGATTTTACTTGATAAATATGATTAATCTAAATACTGAAGACTGCCAATTATGATTTAAGGTAATACTTGGTTATTAAGTGGGACAGAAATGATATTTTCCTTAAACTGCTTTGAATCTTTATTATATATGTAATATTTATGCCAAAACCACATTGAAAAATGTTTTCCACTATACAGTAAAAATTCAAGATTTACTTTGTCATACTGCTGGTTCATCTGTCTAAACTTCTTCTAGTGAATTAAAACAGAGGAAGTGGTAACCGATTATAAAGTCGATCATTAATTAGTACGTTGTCCTCAACTTTTAAATCATCAATTATGATTTTGCAACTGATTCCAAACACAAATTACAACAGAACCAATAATCAATAACAAAGCAGACATTGCTAAAGTTGAAAAAAATGGCTGAACATTCAGACTAGCAAGGACTGTGAGTAAGCCGGATCGAACAAGATTTTGATGGACCGAACATTAATTTTAATTTTGGAAGTAAATAAAACTTCCTGCTATTAGTATCCAGGCAGCTGTTTTCATAATTATCTTATGCAGTTTAAGTTTTGCAAGATTCGTCACTAGCTTAATACTAATCAGAGAAGACATTTCTAATAATTTTTAATAATTGCCAGACAGTTGGTCCAGCCATATTTTAAAAAAGGGGGTCCGTGTCAAATTTTGCTGGACATGTCCATCGGACCTGCAAATTTTGCCAAGTCTGACAAAGGTTATGGTGAATATAAGCTGTATATTAATTACGTAATCGATACAAATATTCTTTTTCAAAATTTCCAGGCAATCTACTCAATGTAAGGGGCAGATCACATGGAAAATTCAAAATCGCATGAAGCGACCTGCAATGAGAAAATGACTTTGGAGACAAAGAAACCTCCCTCACGGCTGGAGGTGGTCAATCTGATTAAAATGCAGATCCTTATACCCACTCCGTTATATAAAGGATCTGACAATATCCCATAGGGGGTCACGTCCAGATGACCTTTATACCACGTGATCTTCATATCAAATACATTTTCTACACCTTGTCACATCCATTGAAAACGATATATTTCGTCCAAGTATACATTATTCATATACAATTAGTTTTATTGTGCTCTTTGGGCGAGATGACTACGTAAACCAAAATAATTCTGACAGTTTTTTCAAACTATTTCGTCCCTGAAATTCACTGTCAAAATTTTGCAAGTAGCAATTTGATTGGCTATTTTCAAAGGTCACCTGGACATGACCCCTAATGGGATTTTCTCAGATTCTCTTATCGAACGTAGTGATAATAAGGATCTGTATTTTAATCAGATTGGGAGGTGGTGGACCACGACCGTGCTTGGATGGCCTTTGGGGCTTTGATTTTTTCCTTTCTAATGTCATTCCATGCTTACTTCACCTACACTGCTGGTGTTCCCAATGTTGCCTTACTGGCCAGGTTTTAAGTTCAAATCTAAATTCATTTTATTTCTCTTTTTCATAATATATGCATCTAGAGAAAACATAATATATACAATATTATATTTACATTATGATGGAAACAAACATTTGCCTATGAAAACACTAGTTATGAATACACTATAAATACAATGATTCTCGTGCATCGATCAGCTAATTTCAAACATCGCACCAGTTTCATATCAATTTAAAATAGTCCCCCGCAGTATTTTATGTATAATCTTTAATGTGTTGTTTCTTGATATAGAATCAACTAAGTTTTACTGTAATAAGTTAATCAAATCTTATTCTAACTATATTTCTTGTTTATTGTTTGTTATTTGCAAAAAAAGGTCGACCCAAAGGCGGAAGCTTGAAAAACGCGACATTATGGAACGACTTTGTCCTCCAGCTGTTCCATTAATCTCGTTTCTCGTCGTATACGGGTGTCATAATTTTAAATGTGATATAATACCCTTTCAATAATTTTTATTTTCATAAATTATTCTAATGTAAATATATGGATTGAATGTGAAATTAATCTTTGTCTATATAGTGGTGGATATCTTTTCCAAGTTATGATAATAAAAGAATAAAATTGAAAGCATGTTTTAAAAAATATTTTGAAGACTTGAATGTAACAGGTGTGACTGTAGTTCTTTTCTCCAAAATGAAACCGTGAAATTATTTAATTTTCATAGCGTCTATGAATAGCAGAAGCTATCTACATATCTTCCGAGGAGCACTAACACGCTCCACGGGATATCTATAGCTTCTGCTATTCATAGCCGCTGTGAAAATTAGAAAAATACATTCAATCCCAATATATACAATCATTAGTATTCAATAGAGGTATATATGGGTATAATTGTTTATATGAATAAGCAAAAAATACTGGCCCGGTTTGAAGACAACGTGGCCTTTACTGCTCTTGTCGGGTCTGCATGTTTGCCAGTCTCCTCAGCCTAACAGGTATGTTCAATTTCTAACAAAGATTATAACTATAAATCTCTCTAGTGACTAAAACAGACCTCATTCTCTAAGTACATCCTAATATGGCTATTCATGATCATCAGTTATATTCTCTAATGTGATATGGAAGAAAACTCATCATCAAACATAAAAAAATTGTTATTAAGTTAATTGAGTGTTTTAACTTTATTTTTTTCATGATAATCTTGGTTAAAAGATCAAACATTTTTAAGAAAGGAGTGATCAACATCTACCTAATTCAGTGATCAATCTACATGCGCATCCCGAGTCCTGGACTCACAGAATTTTAAAAGGACCCATGAAATTTCTGGTAATGGGTATCTATAACACTGTGGGACCCATTGTTTTCACAAAAACCATTGAAAAGGACCCATGAAAAATAATCGTAGAGGTTATAAAAAATCAAAGTACTATGACAAGGACCTGAATACAAATAAGGCTGGCCAAATATAACATATGTTTGTTTGGTGTAACCTTTTTTAAGACTAATCAATGTACATAGCATTGTTTTTAAAGGGGAAGTTGTTTAGGTAGGTATTCCCCCACCCTTGAAATTGATATGTCTAAGTACACTGTATATACCATGAAAATTAGTGGTGGGCTGATTCTCTATAATAATCAAAACTCAGTTGATATTTCTTTTCCAATGCAGTGATAAATCTATGTGCGCATCCCGAGTCCTGGACTTACAGAATTTTAAAAGGACCCATGAAATTTCTGGGAATGGGTATCTATAGCACTGTGGGACCCATTGTTTTCACAAAAACCATTGATCAGTGATCAATCTACGAAAAAGGACCCACGCAAAAAAATTGTGGATTGAACACTGCAATGCCGATTATCAATTTTGAAAATTTAAAATTGAAAGGGTCACTTATCATATTGGTGCAATGTATGTAGAAGGCTAACTTCTTTCTGTAGTTGAAAGATATCTTTTCAATCGTAACGGGGTTGCTGTTAAATCTACTCCCTATTCTCAACAGGAACAGTATATGAGGATATCAATTAATACTAAATAAGCTTTTGTGTGAATATACCATATCAAATAAAATAATACTTTAAAAAAAACCCAGCGATTTGCCAAATTTTAATTTCCAAAATATTATTTACTAAAAACAGTTTTTTTTTAAAAGATAATCGATTATAGATTATTCATGATTTCCAATTACAAACTGATAATTGATTATGATTTCAAACCGATTGCCAATCACTCAATGAACATTAATCATGCATCGGCATGTATGTTGTATTTCAAGATTTTCTAAATCATACATATAATTACATCAACTACAAAAAGTGCTTTAATATACGGTATATAAACTATGTTATGTTTGTTTGTAATATATTGAAAGAAACCACCTTGTATTTGACATGAGAAAGAGTCATTGCTATGAAATTTGAATGCTAATACCTTTTATAGCGAGGGTTCACGATGGGGGATAGGAGTGGGTGGTGGAGGGGACATCCTCGTCCACATATTGGAAGTGTTAATTTTATACCAAATTAATGGTCATATTTAAGATGAGTCACAACTCGCAGAAGATGCTTCAGACATCGCTGACGAAAAATTAAAAAGATAAATAGGAGGAATAAGATGTGTCACCTGTATGACAAACAGATAGGAAGTATCAGTTACAGATGTGTAGGGATATTAGTAAGGAAATTTAGACATTTCCTATCACATTTACTATCATTGTTGATCTGGAATGGTGGTCTGGACAGCATTCGAAGATGGTGTCATGATACTGACAAATTGGACAAAAGTGACCCCCCAAAAAAGACAACAAATGTCCAACAACAGAACTCCACAAATGTTATTGAAAACATACATTTTATGAATTTCTTTGACATATATAATATCAGATTAGAGAATTTTTAATGGACTTCTAGAAATTCAAATAAAATGGACACTTGGAAATGAATTATTGTGTATAATAATCATATTAATTATATTTATCATACACAATCTAATGACTAATTTTTTTTGTTGACGCCGAGAAATCAAATGCCAATTTTGTTACAAATCTTAAATCCTGTATACAATGTATCTCATGATCAAGATATGAAGTACATGCATGCACTTAAAAAAACCATTAATAGCTGCATTGTACATGTCTTTAATTTGATCACTGTTTGTCATCTAATGACTTATTCTTTCAGACTTTGCTGTTTATTATTACGTTTGTCCAATAACATGTGGAAGAACAGGGAAAATACACATTCCTGTCGAGTGCCCCGACCAGGAATCGAACCCGGTTCTCCGGCGTGGAAACCTATGGCTCTACTGACTGAGCCAAGGCAAAGAAGCATGCTCTGTCAGCTGAGTGACAGAGACCATATTTAACACTATTTGCAAACCACACTTACCCGCTCCTTTTACAAACATAATTCAATTATATTTCTATCATGTACAATTTGTCAATTTAAGTGCCAGGTCATGATGACATGATAAAAAATTCTCGGGCCTCATTTGACCTATAAATTGATTATATAAGCCTACCACAGTTAGGTCCCTTCAGAGGACAAGTGATATTAGCCTCCTTTAAACACAAATTCAATTATAATTAAGTTGACCTGCAGTGTCATTAAAACGCTCATAATTTTCTCATTTTATTTTTCTTTCTTTAAAAATTCAAGTTACATTTTTACATTTTCAGCATTTGTTATTTCCCAAACGATTTATAGACAGTGAGATTTTATATGTGGATCTATGCCAAAAATATATCATTAACATGAAAAAGAAGTTTGACCTCAAAATCATCTGTACCGAAATCCATTTTTTTGTTGAAAACACCACATTTTATTGTAATAAAGTCTTTTCATAAGGAAACTAGTCGATTTCAACCTTAACACACAATCATAACAAACCATGTGTAAGCACGTGCAGTGCTGTCATTTAATGAGGAAAAAAACGAAACACCAAACACATTAGTATACAGACGCTCTACGGAGTCTAGTAATCAGCTGTTCGATACCTACACACAATTCACAAGTAGTCCGCATGCGCAAAATCGCATGCACAGTGCAATACACACGCACCATCAACAGGTTGTTGGAAACGCGACTAACAGAAATAAACAAACAACACGTGTTAATACCTACCTTCAAATGTGCATCTCCTGACTGTCCCAGCATACCATCCAACAAACAGTTAAATATTCACCGTGGATAGTCTCGCCTACCACTCGCCACAACACTAGGCCAAGGTCACATGAGCTCACTCGAAACTAGGTCATTGATTTTTTTTCACTCCAGTCCAGCTCACGTGCTGTTGACAGCTTACGCACGACGAGGATTTGTTACCCAGTAGTATTTAACAGCATTAGGGTCACTAGACAGATTGATATGTAATTTCATTTCATCACACCGACACAAGACTAACCCGTTTTTCTCGTTCATCCATAGCGTAACTCGTCTGGTGTTCGGCTGCCATATTTAAAATTATTTACGAAATTCCTTACCTTCTTTCACTGAAGAGCGCTTCAGGTCGCTGCATTACTCAGCACTGAGACGACAGTTTACCCCGCTAATTTCAACTGGTGGTGTCTGGAATACTATAATAAAAGAAAATGTAGCTATATAATAGTAATACAATAATAATAAATATGTTTTATTTGTTGATTAATTGTATTATTATTGACATTCTTATGTCTGTGCACAGTGTGTATTTTTTTTCTATATTGCTACATTCTTCGGAGAGATACATGTAGGCCTCGTTCTACACCATCCTTTCCGCTTCAACATCCACTACTACATTCTAGTGCAGTAAATTTTGAGGACATTTTTCAATTGAAGTAATTTAGTGAAAAGATATTGTAGCCAGTAGAATAATAATAATAAAAAAAAAAAAAACCTGCACCTTCACAATGACTGTAAATAACTTCACTCTTTTTTCCCCACAATCACGCCCCTGCCAATCCACACAATATAATCATTCTCATCGATGGATATGTCTCATAAGAAGAGGAAAAATATGTATATGTCATATCAGAAACATATATTATATGTATATATGTTTCTGATCAGAGTTGTCCATATTTGTTACGAATGAAAAAGAATAAATGATTGTTCAAAGTCTTTTTTTTTTCAAACTACAAATAAAATAAATCAATGCACACATTATTTTCAGTACTTCAGTCTGTGTTTTACCCTTTGTTTTTACGCTTTAATCAGTACACGTGAGTCACAAAAATACATAAGATCATATAGGTCTCAACACATCTGTGTATCTATTAGTCTTAATTTCATTATGGGACAAAGAAGTAATTCAAACCGTGTGGACAAAAAAATGTCAAAATTTCAAGGCGATCTGCCCCTTTATCAAGACGCGATTACTTGTGCATAATATGACACGAACAGTAAAAAGCGCAATTAACTTTTTGACAAGTGGCAATTACACAATGTACATACAATTATTTAATTATTTATGATGTTTTTAATAATTTAAAATGAAACTGTCACTTTTACATGTATTTTACACATTGATCTACAGAACGTGGATAAAAGTACTTTTACATCTCATACATGTATTTTTTACTATATTTTGTATGTTTTTCAATATTTTTACCTTTTTCTTTGAAGTGAAACAACTATACATGTAGCATACACGTGTACTTATAGAAAATTACCTCCAATTTCAGCTGATGATATTTGCGTAATTTTCGGATGCTTCGTACTATATTACTATTTTTGTGCACCGCTTGAACTTTTTAAGTCATTTCCTTCATTATAATATCTTATCATAATGACAACGAAAAAAACCTATAAGTATACCAATTAATTTGGTTGAAATTCGTTAATAAATAAATGGGAAAGGAATATTTAAAGAAAACAGTAAAAATATATGAAATATATAGTAAAAACATGAAGTGTCCATTTACATTTTCACTGTAACCTTACCAAGAGTAGTTAGCATCCATTAGTTTATGAACTACAAGTCGCTTATTATGACGTCATTATCATTATATTGTGTCGTCACAACGCTGTTCAAATGGCTCTTCCGTCTGTGACGATAATTAATTTATCTATAATAATGCAAAAAATATCTTGGAATTTTATCATAAAATTGTTATTAAATGTAAATATCAGCATTGAACGTCTTTCATTTGGTATTTATTGCCAATATGAATGCCAACTGAAAGAAGTTCAATGCATAAATAGACTGCCATCCATTTATTATGACGTCATGATCATGATGACGTCACAATTGCCGTCTTTGACGATAATGAAAATTATCTAGATATTTCATCATTAAAATTGTGACCAAATATAAATGTAAGCATTAAAAGGTGCATTCAATTGGCAATTATGGGAGTATCATTGAATTTCAACTGGACTGCGGCAAATTTAATGAAGCGCGCTAGCTGTTCGATACTTAAGTATGTTCGCTTTGTAAATTTTTGTTAAACAGTTGAAACCTTGTTGGCAGATCTAGAGCGCCATGCGGGGAGCGATGTATGTGTTTTTCGCATGGCGTATTAATTGTCACTCAGCGCATAACAAGGCGGGATAAAGTGACAGTGGAACATAGCTGAAATCAGCCATGGCGGGATGGCCAACGTGACCGCAGTGGGACATGGCTGAAATCTGTCATTCCGGATTGGCCAATGTGACAGTAGGACATGGCTGAAATCAGCCATGGCGGGATGACCAATGTGACATTGTGACATGGCTGAAATCAGTCATGGCGGGATGGCCTATGTGACATTGTGACATGGCTGAAATCAGTCATGGCGGGATGGCCAATGTGACAATGGGATATGGCTGAAATCAGTCATGGCGGGATGGCCAATAGGGCAGTGTGACATGGCTGAAATCAGTCATGGCGGGATGGCCTATGTGACATTGTGACATGTCTGAAATCTGTCATGGCGGGATGACCTATGTGACATGGCTATAATCTGTCATGGCGGGATGGCCTATGTGACAGTGTGACATGGCTGAAATCAGTCATTACGGGATGGCCAATGTGACAGTGGGATATGGCTATAATCAGTCATGGCGGGATGACCAATGTGACAGTGGGATATGGCTGAAATCAGTCATGGCGGGATGGCCAATGTGACATTGTGACATGGCTGAAATCAGTCATGGCGGGATGGCCAATGTGACATTGTGACATGGCTGAAATCAGTCATGGCGGGATGGCCAGTAGGGCAGTGTGACATGGCTGAAATCAGCCATGGCGGGATGGCAAATGTGACAGTGGGATATGGCTGAAATAAGCCATGGCGGGATGGCCAATGTCACAGTGGGATATGGCTGAAGTAAGCTAGATCGATATACATCTGTACATGTATGTGCGTCAGATTTTTCATCTTTTTTTTTCTTCTTTCATTTGTTTCAGGTTTAAGATGATTTTATTATTTAAAATACAAGGATATACACTACTATGCCCTCCCATAGGCGCAGTTCCATTCAAGACACAACATTCATGTCTTGAAACAATTGACTTCAGTCCAAAGTAGTAATATAAGTTGCATAAGGAGAAAAACTTAAGTTTTGGCTTAAGTCTGCACTTTTGTTTCGAGACATCGGAGCCACTGGACTTATATTTAGTATTTTACCACAGACGTATACTATGATGTAATAGAATTATCAACATCGTATAATAGAGAATGGACACACATACTGTAAATGTACAGATACCTCTCAGATACAGTGTAGAGTCCAGACAATATATTGACTGAGGAAACCTCGTTTGATCATCAGTCGGATGCCTTGAGGGAAAGCTTTGTAGTCTACCAAGGGTCGGTCATTACCATACACACTACACACCGCATACATGGGAGATCGTCCTTACATGACCCTGGCTGTTAATAGGACGTTAATTAATCAAACAGAAAAACAAAAGTACTGCATGTGGATATTGCAGAAAGAAGCTTAAACTATAGTGTGACATACATTTGTATATTCCGTGTTCTACAATAAACTATACCGTACATATGTAGACCTTTGTATTAATATTTTATTTTGGTCGATGCCAATATTGAAAGAATGCTTTTATGCACATGTCATAGACATTTATTTTATTCACATTTAAATCACATTGATTGGCCATACTACAGAGCCTTTATCATTCACTTCCATGTTTACTCGTAGTAATCTACACACCGAGATTAATTAACTATTCCATTTTTATCGCATTAACCAGTTGACTTGTCCCACTAAATCCTTAGCGCGTGCCATGGTAAATAGCAGATTTAATGACCTGCTGGCGAGCCATATTCCGAGTCAAGATTTCAAGCCCTGGTAGGATACTGATCTGATGCTACCATAGGGCACCATCTACGTCTGTCTTGAGTCATCTCGGCTTCGAAATGACCACCAAAAATCGTTTCATTAGAAATTAATGAAAAATTATCCCGCAATTTGGTTATAACATGATACACGTAACCATGCAAGTTAAGTTTGTAAAGTTAGAATTTTTACATTTAATACCATATTGTGTTTTATGTATTTTTAAAATGAACTGTTAATAGGACGTTAATTAATCAAACAAACAAACAAACAAATTAAAATGAACATTATGTATGTATATGCGTGTGACGTATATTATCCATTTCCCTTAAATTCTTGATAAGGTGTGATATTTAGATGCACCTATACAGGTTAACGTTATAATACAAACACAAGTCATGGACCTTTCTACCAGACTACACTAGTTTAAAATGGTCATTTGGCCAGCATGATAAAATACACAGTACGACAATGTCAGGTGTAAGGTAAATCAGACTGGCGATCCTAGAAAATAAACAGCGTTGTAAATCTGACAAATGAATCCCAACAATTTTATAAGATATCGCTACTAATCACAAAGCATAACACAGGGATTGATTTAATCGGTCAAAGCGGCCACATTGAGCATTATTTGGTGTCTATCTAGTCACGTACACATCGCATGGCGTTAGGATTCGAATATGGAACCCCAAAATAATTTACAAACCTGACCGTTAATACTGTCGCGACTTTTACCCAACGTTTAGCTCCTCGATACGACAATAAGATGTCATCCTCAAGAATCTGCGTATCCTTGCTGCTCACCTTTTATTGGGCTATTCAGCCGATACAGTTGATTAGAAAAAGGAAAAGACAGAGGTTTACTTGTTTTACGATATTACAGAATAGTTTAATGTCGTTTAATTTCCCCCTCATTTGAAAGATATTCTCTCTTTTAACCTGCCTGTGGTTGTTCTCATCTACTACTGATGCGCAGTGTATCGACACACAAGGACACAATCTGTGTACAGCCTACTAGGGGTCAGTGTAGTCCGCTAAACCTGCCTATATTATTAGGCTTTTTTTTTTTTTTTTTTTTTTTTGCCTAATATATAGTCAGCTCGCGGTACCTCTTAAAAATGTGAAATCGTAGGCCAGATTTGGCCTACGCTACGTCAGCGGCATATTTCTAATATATCGTCCATGCAATGCCGGGAAAACGTACACATACCTTTATATTAGGATCTTATGTACTCCTTTGCCCCCATGTTACATCCCATTTATGAAATTAAACAACTGTGTACAATGAAATACTTCCGAGACCCTTCTATTTCACACATTTGTAATGGCCGCCGTATACACATTTAGTAGAGCAAACGGCAGCCAATCAACTTCGCTTCCGGTTTTATTTTTAAAAAACCACGTGTAGTTGAAAGATAAACAAAATTCTACCGTGTATATGCTACATGTATATGCAACGTGAATATCGCGAAAGTGATGCGGTACTAGCAATAGTCGTGTTCAATTTGAATATTTGACAACATGTCGTGTATGTCGACCATGATTTTACTTTAAAAACTCTAACTGGCTAGCATTTTGTTTATCTTTCAACTACACGTGGTTTTTTAAAAATAAAACCGGAAGCGAAGTTGATTGGCTGCCGTTTGCTCTACTAAATGTGTATACGGCGGCCATTACAAATGTGTGAAATAGAAAGGTCTCAGAAGTATTTCATTGTACACAGTTGTTTAATTTCATAAATGGGATGTAACATGGGGGCAAAGGAGTACATAAGATCCTAATATAAAGGTATGTGTACGTTTTCCCGGCATTGCATGGACGATATATTAGAAATATGCCGCTGACGTAGCGTAGGCCAAATCTGGCCTACGATTTCACATTTTTAAGAGGTACCGCGAGCTGACTATATATTAGGCAAAAAAAAAAAAAAGCCTAATAATATAGGCAGGTTTAGCGGACTAGGGTCAGTGTAGCATACAACTCTAAAATTATAAATGGTCAATCGCATCCTGAACTGGACTCATAAACAATTACGTCATTTCAAGTGTATTTCTAAGGGGGGTTACCTATGAATTAAAAATATATATATGTAAAAACATGCGGTTATTAAATCTATTCGTGCAGACACGTTGTACATTGTATAATGCTACCCAGAGACCCAGACCAGAGCTCAATAATGTCTTTCTGCGTTAATGACCAAACGCTCTTAAACGTAAGATATGGAATTACCATGGAAGTATTATTGCTGGGAAGAAACAAACAAAACAAAAACAGTTGGCTACAAAGCAACGTAAATGTTTTCAAGAAAACGAAAAAAACACCAACACTTCATTTAGTTTATACCAGTTTTATATATGTCAGTTTCCTTGGAAGAATGTTTAAACCAGTCAAGCATTCTACATTATATATCACCTTGTATTAATGGTTGTATAGTCATTTCAACTTTTAATCAAAATTTTATTTTTCCTACTAAGGCTATTTTTTGTTAAAATTAGATACATGTGAGCATGTATTCTGCTAAATGTTTATGGCATTTCTTAGTACAGTAATTCGCTATTCTATGTGTTACGACAAATTTGTATGCCGGAGGCTCCCTTGTTTTAGGTACTCAATGAGATGTACAGTAATCAGCTGGTCTGATATAGATATATTCAGGTTTTCGACTATTGATTCGGAGCTACTTTATGTCTTCCTTTCCACGCCTGTATTGTCTAATTGGTTTAAAGAAAAGATAAAATTCCTACAGAAGCACAATAAGACTTTGGACTTCAGGACATGGCACAAACAACAAAAACATACTGACCTACTGACAAAATGACGCTCTCAACCCGACAGGGTAGATACGACATAGAGGGAGGATAAAGATAAATGAATTGAACATGTGCTTTGAAAATGTTAACAACGTTTCCACTTTGTAGCGATACATGAATTACAAAGACAACCTATGACATATAGTTAAAGAAAATCATACCAGGTATTGAGAAAGAGAACCATGGGGGACTTACAGCCACATTATTGAATCAAAATGATCCGAACGATTCATAAAAAGGGTTTTAGTGCTTCTTTAAATTTCTTGTCAGGCAGTACTTCCCGCCTAGTTTCCCATTTGAAATGATAACTTACTCAAGATTTGGTTGATATTTGTATTGTATAACGGTCGGCCTTGTTGACACATTTACTTTTCCATAGTGTGTTGTATACGTCACCCATATTTTACAGTTTTCGATTATGGATGGCAATTCCGGTGATGCAATGTATGACGTTAATCAATATATAGTTCACACAAAGACTCGTTTTCTTTACAGAAGAATGTAGACGCTTATATTTTTCGCGAAACATTTTTTATATGAAAAATATAGTAAAAAACGATCATTACAACGATTTTAGAAAATGTGTTTAGATATATCAGATTGCATTTGGGAATTTCGATTATCACTCACTATTCTGTTTAAATGATATCCGATTCTACCACCAATCCACATTTGTTTGTTTCAGGAAAAGCTGTGTATGTTGCACAGAAACCTAGACCGAGAATTACTAGTATTATGTTCTTTTATTGCATTGACTAAAGTCATGGACAAGGAATAAGTTATATCTAAGAACAGGATAGAGAATTAGTTAATTTGCTGTCATAAAGGATTCCATAATTTCAGTAAGCAGAAATTTAATAGACCTGTGTCAATAAAACAGAATAAAGACGTAACGGACAGTCTGGGGTTTGTATGGGAGGGCTAGAGACATTTGGTTCATTTTTTTAACATTAGCCCAATTTTCGCCACGTAATCAATGAGTATTTTGATATAGACCTCACGCAAATTGTGATCCTTTTAAAACAAAATGAAAAGAATCTGTCGCTACCGTATGAGATGAATCAATTTCCAGTTACATGGAAATTTCAAGAGGGGGATTTCCGCTAATAACTTGAAGGTCGCTATATTGCGAAAAATGTCTCCTGCGCGAAATATTTTTAAACATATAAACTTTATTACTGAAGTATTCAGGTCGCAAAATTAATCACTCGTAAAAATATCCATATTTATAGAGATAGATACTAGAAAACGCAGAAAGAAATACTCGCTGAGTTGCATAAACGGCTCGTTTCATAATGACACAAAAACACAAAAATAGATCTACATTTAAATTTACGAACGGAAAACGTATGGTACCGAATTGTGTAACTTCACGCCGACTACACAGACTAAAATTAGATTTAACAACCTTCACCAAATAAGTTGATCACGAAAAAATATAAATATGACTTATGGTATATTTATATTTTAACCCACAGTCTGGCACTTTTGAGAACCCAGACATAATCGCTGATAAAATCCCACAAACAGGACCATATGATAGCAATGTCGCCGAACGGCTTGGTTTTCGATATTCAATCGAATTACACTGACACGCACTAGTCTTTTTTCAGATATAAAATGTACATCCTGCTTAATACAACGTTTCTTTTATTGAAAAACATGTTTGAAAAATTCAATTAGATTCAGTATTAGAATCAATGTCTAATATGCACATAATTTCATATAAGATATTCTACTGTTCAAAATAACAACATAAAAACCTGCACTAGTTAGAAAGGCTTCAGTGACTCATCCTCGGTATATTTTACATATCGTGGATAAAACCAGGTCCGGGTTACAGTTGAAGTCTGAGTAAGGGGAGTATAAAACGAGATAAAAACATGTCCTTCTCGATAAGTGACATATATAGCGTGTACACCGTCCTGATCGATGTGAACAGAAGACACATGCAGCATGGTGCCGTGTCAAGCCAATCTCGAGTCCCTTTCCATACCAGGTCAAGATGGTCCTTATCATGCCTCCCGTATTAATTGATTAATTACTTTCACGTTCTGTTTTCAACGATCAATGCCGTTAATTGAACATATTGATTGTGTGTTAACATTTGTTCTGACTCATTAATCCGCTTATATCCTATGTTGTTTTATCTGTGTGGCCTTGGTGTATATCTACTAACGTGTGTAAGTCCCTTTAATGACACTGGTGATTGGTCTGTCAATCAAATAGACAAAGGGACGCAAAAACATTCAAAGAGCACAGCACATCCGAGATGATGTGTAGTTCAAGTCCATGTATGCAAAGCATATGGTGAATGTATTGGCCATCTTATATGAATACGTTCAATGTTTCTTTAAAGTTGCTCCATCGTTGACAAACGGTAATTTTTCTCTATCAAATACAGGCGCAGGCGATTTAATATTTTTCCTCAGTTACAAAAGTTATACTTACTTTACACAATTACAACCATTGAAAAGTTTGAGCTTCTAATTTTATTTCAAGATATAAATACTTAAACTTATTAATTGCATCCCGAAAAAATTTCGTGGCACTATATGTCCTATATGGAATGAAGTACTGATTGCGTATGCACCAAAGAAAAAAAGAATTATTTCAAATAATTTTTGTGTTAATTAAACATATATATATTCGATTAATCACCAATAATAGTTCAAAGGATGAGTATCGTTTATGGCCTGTCGGTGGTGGAGCATCTTTAATTTAATATTTCATAAAAAAAAAAATAAAATACAATATGTGTTCTAATCCAGTTAAGACCTGTAAGTTATAAATCCCCTTAAGGGTGTATTCTTCCGAGGTTTCAGTCCCGTTGAAATCTCGTTTCGACATAGATAATTTTTTTTTATGAGATTATCAAATACAATTCATCAGTATCTGTGGCATGTGGGCATCTGCATACTTTAGAAAACAATTATAACTTAAATATTGAAAAATGGAGATCTAGGAATCGTTATTGAATTGAAAGGTTGTGTAAAGTATGTAATGCTAATGCTATTGAAAATGAGTTTCACTTTTTATTGTAATTGTTACTCTGACTTAAGAAAAAAATCAGACACCTTAGTGTTTTTAAATTGGTACTTTTATTATCAACCCAGAATATAGGGGATTTAAACAGATTAGGAAAATACATAGATTCGGCTTTAAAGCGACCAAATAAGGTTTTGAAATGTGCATTATGAAACTATTTTCGTTCATTGATATTATGTCTGATGAAATGTTATATATATAGGGATTGAATGTATTTTAGCTATCCTGGCCCGAAAGGCCGATGAGCTTATTGTCATGGCTCGGTGTTAATCGTCGTCCATCCATTCGTAAACATTTCCTTTAAATCGCTACTAGTCATAGATTTCTGTATGGATTGTAACCAAATTTGCCCACAAACAGAAGTGGGTGAAGGGGAACAGAACTTGTAAAACTTTTGGCTCTGACCCCCGGGGGCAGGAGGGGCGGGGCCCAATAGGGGAAATAGAGATAGATCCTACTTATCCTAGAGTTCTGCATGGATTGTAATCAAATTTGGTCACAAACATCCTCTGTATATATTTATATTTTTATATATTATATATTTCTGTGTTGAAATATTTACACTTTACCAAATCATTAATTTAATATCGATCAAACATATTGTTATTACATGTCGTGTTACCTTTGAAACATCACATACAAAGTCACAGCCAATAGTATACTGTATTACAAGGGTACAGGAGGTTACTAGCTGTTTTCTAAATGCTTTCGCAAATTCACGTAGACCGCGAAATTTTCGAAAGTAAATCACACGCGAAAGAAAGATGGTTTACAGTAAAGGCAACAGGTCCGAATGATCACCTGAAAAATTCGTTAAAGGAATGAGTCGAAAGTGTCTA
The DNA here is from genome assembly GCF_041381155.1 of Argopecten irradians. NCBI lineage: Eukaryota > Metazoa > Mollusca > Bivalvia > Pectinida > Pectinidae > Argopecten > Argopecten irradians. The sequence goes on along the minus strand of NC_091147.1, from coordinate 11,590,008 downwards.
ATTTTAGCTTAAACTCCAGAAAATCTACGTTTCATGTAGATTTTCTAGTAATATAGCAGTCTGATATGGGTAGCCCTAACATCCGAATTCAACAGTAGATCTCAAAGCTTTATGTAAAAAGCGTAAGTAGAATATTGTCCAGTAGAGATATTCAAAGCAAATTGTTATGGGAGGGGACTTCACTCTCTTGCATCTATCAGATAACCCTTACACGACATGTTTATCAAAACACATGTTATGAAAAATGTTTCATTCAAACCGAACTATAGCGTGGTTGTATTTTTTTCATTTTGACTCATGAAGTCCTCCGAATTCCCCATTACCCGCCACAATACTTTTCACTTGTCCCCGTAAGTTAGTCGTGCGTGGTTCCGATTAATTTGTCACATGTATAATCCAGCAATTGAGGGAACAAAAGAATGGTTATTCCAAGTGAAATAACGAAATGAAATAATGAAATTTTACACCGATAGTCTTCTATTTCATATTGATGACATCCTCTCTCCTCACCAATACAATACAGGTAATATTCTTTAACAGAATAACCCTATAGATATACAGACTCATAAGAAAATCTTATTTATTGTATGGATGGTAACGACAAATAAACGCCTTCTTATATACCGAAAATGTCATATAATTGTACATAGAACGACTGCGTCTTGATATGACATTCTTCGATCATATAAAATGCAATAAATATCTTATTTTGCTACAGATTAATTGGACACAAGAACAGGTTTTAAACATGTCAATATACTATGTGCTATGTGGAAATTTATAAGATTAAGACGTTGTAATATTTAATGATGATTAGATTGCGCTCGATTACCGACCGAAGTCAGCTTTACTTCACAAACCAAACACTGCCATGCCCAGATATTCAAAGTACATCCATGTATCTTTACATTTTATGAATATACATTTATTCATATACACTGAGCGCCGATGAAAACGCAACACTTTTTAATTGAATATTTTTCATTTAAAATTTTTGTTCATATTAAAAAAAAATAATAATGTAAAAGTTTGAACACCTTACCAATGTATACAATAATGATTTGCATGACTGAACTTGCTCTCGGGCCGTGAAGCGGTCGATTGTTGAAAAAGTACCTATCTGCACGTGCACTCGGTATCAATGCGCGCTTGGTCTACCCATTACACGTGTACAGTCCTTGGGGTATGTTGGCAGGCGGACTTCCGCAGCGTGAAATTGCACGTAGAATGGGATGTTCGCCTTCTACTATTGTGAGACTTCATCAGGTACGTTCAAACGGGTTCTCTGAATGATAGACCGCGCCCCGGGAGGCAACGAGTGACGTCGGATCGACAGGACCGTTACAATCGGGTCACCCATCTCCGCGACTGCTTCCAAACCGCCTCACAAACGGCCAGAACAACGATAGGTATCAATGGAAGACAAATTTCGGTTTCTACTGTCCGCCGACGTTTGCGTAGCGCCAGTTTGAAAGCCTGTAGACCCTTCCGTTGGAACATGTTGACACAACGTCGACGTCAAAATCGGATGACGTGGACCCGAAAGAATCGACGTTGGCTCATGCGCTAATAGAGACGCGTACTGTTCACGGATGAATCCAGCTTCCATTTCCGTAATAGTGACGGTAGAATTCGTGTGTGGAGACGACGGGGAGAGCGTTACGTCAATCCGAGCGTCCACGAATGTGACCGTTAGGGTAATGGCAGTGTCATGGTGTGGGTAGGGATATCCTTCGACCGCAGGACGCCCCTTGTTATCGTGGACGGTAATCTGACGGCACGGCGTTACATCGACGAAGTCCTACAAACGACCGTTGTACCGTTCTTTCGTAATCATCCCGACGTCGACATTCTACAGCAAGACAATTCTCGTGCGCACTCAGCAAGGTTGACCACAGACTTCCTTGATCAACAGAACTTCAAACACTGCCCTGGCCTGCCTTCTCCCCTGCCCTCAGTCCGATTAAACACTTGTGGGACCAGTTAGGTAAAGCTGTGAAACACGTCAGCCACGACCGCAAAATCGACCTGAACTTGAAATTGCCCTTCAGGAGGAGTGGAGACACATTCAGCCAGTTAGAATTCAGCGTCTGGTTTGGTCCATGCCATGTAGGTGTCGTGTTTGTGTGGAGGCAAAGGGTGGCCACATCAGATATTGAAAGTATGAAAATGAATTTGGGGGTAGCGTTGAAACGTTTGTCTCATCCCAATTCACGGGCAATCTTTGACTAACTCACTGGTAGGAAACGACTCGCGAAATATATACCTTTGTAATGAAATAAAAAAAAATTCTGTAAAATGTTTGTTACCATTAAATTTTGCATATTATAACAGTGTTGCGATTTCATTCTATTATTAAGTTAAATAAAAAATAAGAATGATTTGTAGAAGAATGCTTATGGAGAGGATTTAAAAAAATAGTTTTCGCCAAAAATAATTGATGACGTGAGTTTGTCCCTTCCTATTGCCTAAACACAACTGTGGTAATTTAAAGGAATATTGACAGTATCTTTAACAAGAAATATATAATACATAATATATGTTTCTACATTAACTCTTTCCGATACTGTTTTAAGAGGTCAGGCTATTTAGTTATACAAAGAAGTTGTTTTTGATTTCACAACAACATTTCCCTATCGACTATGCATTTACAATTGACCAGCTTTACATATGTAAGTGTTCTGTTAGAAATGTTGTATTATTTGTGCGTTTTTAGGAATGCATCCTTCTCATTTCGTCTTCGTTTACACATTCAAATATGTTATTAAGAATTCATAGGTCTATTTGTATCTTGAGTAAAGGATGTAGAAAGCAACGTATGTTGTAGGCATGCCTTTGTTTATCAAAACAGTTGGATTTAGGCATTCCAGTTTTTTTTTTGGAACATCGCCACATACTTATTAGCATCGGAGACTCCATGGGGACGGCGCTAATACCGATCGATACACAGATCAACAAGTCAGAGGTCATGAGGTCACGAGGTCAGGAGGGCAAAGGTAAGAACGATTTTTAATCCGGAAATGTAGGTCTACAGAAGCCATTTAACAGAAGCTTTAAATAACGGTGCCAAGTCAGTCCGCGCCCGCGTAGCTACGCTGTGTGATTGTACATGTAATGGCAATAGGTTGATAGATCGATCGTCGCTAAAATCAAGGTCAGATACTTCATTATACTACAGTCTTAAATACCTGCTATAAGACTATACGGTTGAATAATAAGTAGTGATTTAATTATAGTGTAAGAAGTGAAAGTTCACTGTAAAACGTAAACCCTACAGCAGCAAACTGTATCGCAAATATACTGTTATTTTGTCTAACTGTAGACAGTTTATGGTTTTTATTAGTTATACGTCCTATTGAAAGTCAAGGTCATGTAAGGGCATGCCAGGTTTGCTAATGGAGAAAAACCGGAGTAACCGGAGAAAAACCTCTGACTAGTGGTCAGGCCTGGCAACTGCCCCACATGGTATTCGCGACCCAGAGGTGAAGGCATTGTGGTATAATGTCAATCCATCTTAACCACTCAACTATCGAGGCAGCTGCATACAATACTGTTATTTTTAGAAAGGTCAATGTATTTCCTCAATATTTGTTGATGATTAGGATAAGTTCACGGATTTAAGTAAAACGCGACACTATAGCAAAATAAACCACCCCAGAAGTTTAGCGACTCAGTAATGCAACCATTTTCTTAAAATTCCGAAAACATTTAATATTCATAACGGTTAATATCTTGTGCATGACATTTCAACATCTACCACAGCAGTACAAAAACAATAGTATCGCAAGTATCCGAAACTAGTGCAAAATAGTGACAAAGAACATTATAATAATAACTCGGTAATTTAAGTGTAAAAAGTTGAGGAGATACAAGAATTAGCGAAGTGATACTACGCAACCAAACGAATTAAAGATATTTCCATTGTAAAACATGCATAGATATGAGATATATCAACATGAACACATTTTTATATTATACAAATAGCACATACTTTTGACTTGAGAATAATTATTTTCCAAATACAAGTCATGTTATAGTCTTGTATTCTGCATTTGCATATTTCATATTATCTACTCTTGCAGGAAGGTATTTATTGTGACGTCATGTGTTTGCGAGCGTAATGTCATACTTTTCGAAGAAAACGACGTGAATTGCGCCCACAAAATAATGACGTCACAATGGATACACCTACCTACAATGTACCCGCAAAGGAGCTATCTCTGTTATATGCAAAGACAGATTAGTCAAATACGCTGAAGGTGTCAATTTGAATGAATACTTTGTTACACTTACGGTCGATGACACGATATCAGTTTCATAATTTAGTCAGTTTTTAGTGCCTTTGTTCCTGGTATTTGTTTTGAATATTCCATTAATTTGTAATGGGCATAAATAAATGCCGTATCATTATAAAAGGTGTACCATTCAGAGGACATATCCTTAATGCATTACATAAGCTGTTTAAATGAAGACAAGTATACGAGATTCACATCACCAGGTTTGTTAAGATTTTTAGTGCTGACGTGTGATGAGAAAAACGTAATCATTCACATGTTATAGTATAGTGACTATGCATTCTATATATGCTTAAAGATGCAATAAGTTGATTTATTTGAATCGTTAAATCCCAAATAAAAAGCTGGAGATGCTGAGGAAAATTAATCTATATGTCATCACAACAACGTGCTCATTGGTTTAAAAAGAAGATTAATTTTCAGAATAGACATAGTTTCGAAGCTCATGCAAACAAAACCATGTTTTATGTCCATGTGTCAGTTACAGTCTCAAAAAATATGTTGATAAATTGAACGAAAATCCTGAAATGCTGAAAGGAATATAATACAACTCCCTTTTCAAAGTGAAAAAGTCATTTTGAAATCTCATCAAAGGATATAAAAAATTTCATCAAAACATGTTTGAGTAAGACGCTCATAGTCTGGGAAAAGATTATTGGAAGTGAATCGATTTGAAAGAAGAGA